>NC_085137.1:485472035-485772035 GCF_035046485.1 Aedes albopictus | reverse complement strand
ACAGAGAAGACAGAGAAGACAGAGAAGACAGAGAAGACAGAGAAGACAGAGAAGACAGAGAAGACAGAGAAGACAGAGAAGACAGAGAAGACAGAGAAGACAGAGAAGACAGAGAAGACAGAGAAGACAGAGAAGACAGAGAAGACAGAGAAGACAGAGAAGACAGAGAAGACAGAGAAGACAGAGAAGACAGAGAAGACAGAGAAGACAGAGAAGACAGAGAAGACAGAGAAGACAGAGAAGACAGAGAAGACAGAGAAGACAGAGAAGACAGAGAAGACAGAGAAGACAGAGAAGACAGAGAAGACAGAGAAGACAGAGAAGACAGAGAAGACAGAGAAGACAGAGAAGACAGAGAAGACAGAGAAGACAGAGAAGACAGAGAAGACAGAGAAGACAGAGAAGACAGAGAAGACAGAGAAGACAGAGAAGACAGAGAAGACAGAGAAGACAGAGAAGACAGAGAAGACAGAGAAGACAGAGAAGACAGAGAAGACAGAGAAGACAGAGAAGACAGAGAAGACAGAGAAGACAGAGAAGACAGAGAAGACAGAGAAGACAGAGAAGACAGAGAAGACAGAGAAGACAGAGAAGACAGAGAAGACAGAGAAGACAGAGAAGACAGAGAAGACAGAGAAGACAGAGAAGACAGAGAAGACAGAGAAGACAGAGAAGACAGAGAAGACAGAGAAGACAGAGAAGACAGAGAAGACAGAGAAGACAGAGAAGACAGAGAAGACAGAGAAGACAGAGAAGACAGAGAAGACAGAGAAGACAGAGAAGACAGAGAAGACAGAGAAGACAGAGAAGACAGAGAAGACAGAGAAGACAGAGAAGACAGAGAAGACAGAGAAGACAGAGAAGACAGAGAAGACAGAGAAGACAGAGAAGACAGAGAAGACAGAGAAGACAGAGAAGACAGAGAAGACAGAGAAGACAGAGAAGACAGAGAAGACAGAGAAGACAGAGAAGACAGAGAAGACAGAGAAGACAGAGAAGACAGAGAAGACAGAGAAGACAGAGAAGACAGAGAAGACAGAGAAGACAGAGAAGACAGAGAAGACAGAGAAGACAGAGAAGACAGAGAAGACAGAGAAGACAGAGAAGACAGAGAAGACAGAGAAGACAGAGAAGACAGAGAAGACAGAGAAGACAGAGAAGACAGAGAAGACAGAGAAGACAGAGAAGACAGAGAAGACAGAGAAGACAGAGAAGACAGAGAAGACAGAGAAGACAGAGAAGACAGAGAAGACAGAGAAGACAGAGAAGACAGAGAAGACAGAGAAGACAGAGAAGACAGAGAAGACAGAGAAGACAGAGAAGACAGAGAAGACAGAGAAGACAGAGAAGACAGAGAAGACAGAGAAGACAGAGAAGACAGAGAAGACAGAGAAGACAGAGAAGACAGAGAAGACAGAGAAGACAGAGAAGACAGAGAAGACAGAGAAGACAGAGAAGACAGAGAAGACAGAGAAGACAGAGAAGACAGAGAAGACGGAGAAGACAGAGAAGACAGAGAAGAGACAGAGAAGAGACAGAGAAGACAGAGAAGACAGAGAAGACAGAGAAGACAGAGAAGACAGAGAAGACAGAGAAGACAGAGAAGACAGAGAAGACAGAGAAGACAGAGAAGACAGAGAAGACAGAGAAGACAACGAAGACAGAGAAGACAGAGAAGACAGAGAAGACAGAGAAGACAGAGAAGACAGAGAAGACAGAGAAGACAGAGAAGACAGAGAAGACAGAGAAGACAGAGAAGACAGAGAAGACAGAGAAGACAGAGAAGACAGAGAAGACAGAGAAGACAGAGAAGACAGAGAAGACAGAGAAGACAGAGAAGACAGAGAAGACAGAAGACAGACAAGACAGAGAAGACAGAGAAGACAGAGCAGACAGAGAGTCTTCTAGTCTTCCAGTCTTCTAGTCTTCTAGTCTTCAAGTCTTCTAGTCTTCTAGTCTTCTAGTCTTCTAGTCTTCTTGTCTCCTAGTCTTCTAGTCTTCTAGTCTTCTAGTCTTCTAGTCTTCTAGTCTTCTAGTCTGTTAGTCTTCTAGTCTTCTAATCTTATAGTCTTCTAGTCTCCTAGTTTTCTAGTCTTCTAGTCTTCTAGTCTTCTAGTCTTCTAGTCTTCTAGTCTTCTAGTCTTCTAGTCTTCTAGTCTTCTAGTCTTCTAGTCTTCTAGTCTTCTAGTCTTCTAGTCTTCTAGTCTTCTAGTCTTCTAGTCTTCTAGTCTTCTAGTCTTCTAGTCTTCTAGTCTTCTAGTCTTCTAGTCTTCTAGTCTTCTAGTCTTCTAGTCTTCTAGTCTTCTAGTCTTCTAGTCTTCTAGTCTTCTAGTCTTCTAGTCTTCTAGTCTACGAGTCTTGTTGTCTTTTAGTCTTCTAGTCTTCTAGTCTTCTAGTCTTCTAGTCTTCTAGTCTTATAGTCTAGTCTAGTCTAGTTATCCTCTTGTCTTCTCGTATGCCATTCTTTTTGTCTTTTTGTGTTTAAATTTTCTAGTCTTCTAGAATTTCGTCACATCACTTCTGTTTCTAATCCACAGTACCGGAACGGAAGAGGAAAAACGGTTTTGACAAAGTGTATGATCGGGCGACAAGCGGAAACTCCGTGACGAACTACTTCACGAGTTTCACCGGCGGACCCGGTGGAACTTTTTCCGGGTTGTAAAACACTGAAACACTGTTTGCAAGCAACAAACGCGACAACGATGATGACGACGGCAAACCATGGTCACTCGATACAGCCAGCAGCGTCCGAGTGTCCCAGCTGGGGAAATGGCCCTTGTGTGCCATTTTCGTCACATAGACTGGTCCAAATAAATTTACACTACGTTTCAGTAGAAAATTTCGAAGAAGCGGGAAACCATCACTCTGCTACCGGTTTACTCTGAAGACGCGGTGAAACGTGCTTCGTGGAAGTGGTTTTTCGTATTCATTGCTCCATCCTGGTGGGTCACGACTTCAGATGGCACCAACATTTCAGGACATGCCATCAACATCCCGGACCGAGGACGGTGGTACCCAGATGCACTTTAACTCGTTTTCGTTTTTTCATCAACAGCTTCCTGGTTCACATCTGACTCTCTTCGTTCTTCCGGGAACTGTTTCCGGTTTAATGGGAAAATGATTTTCAGTTACAACTTTTTTTCCCAGAAAAAAATCTTTTTGTATTCCACAAACTGCAAATAACTTCCTGTATCAACCACAACCCTGACACGTTTCACACTGTGCACCACGGAATTCATATTCCATCAACACTGGAGTGCATTCCAGACTTCACACGTTCATAAATTAATTGGTTTGGTCTTGGCTCTGGCTTGGGTGATTGAAGCGGGAGCAAATCTTGGAAACGCGCGTGCGACTCAACACTGACTGACTAAGAGTCGTGCGTGGTCAGCTGATGGATTTGAGCGCGGCTACTTCATCCTTGTGTGTCTCTCTACGCTCGCTCTGCCGCATAACATCTAGCGGGTAAATAGTGGCAATTGGCCGCAACGCGGCCGCAGCTTGGGCATGTCTGGCTTGGTCAACAAAGAAAGTGGTTCAAGAGGGCAGAGTGGAACTTGAGGGTTAATGTGGCAATTTTATCAGCAAATGATGGATGGAATCGAGATTCAATGGAAAATGGCAGACTATAAATATTGCTGGCGGTTCTACTTTGTGATGATTTTGAGATCTTTTTCTTCATATTGGCGTTACAACTTCAAAGGGATGAAGCATAACATATTTAAGCTAAATATACCTGAAGAGGATATTAAAATCGTCATGAAACCAACATGAAAGCATTATGGTCTTATGATCGTTTTCAAAGCTTCATTAAAACTGATTGAGCCTCAAATTATTGCTTCAGATACTTCTCACCTATGCGCTCCCAAGGATTATTTTAATGCCAAATGAACTTAATATGGTTTTTAAAACCATCATAAGACCAAACCTGAACTTAGCTTATTTTATTTTGGTTTTGACAACCTCTTTCAAACTAAGTTCATTTCATATCATTGTTTGGGCTAAAAACTCGGAAAACTTATGAAAACTAGGATTCACATCCTTGTTAAAAATATGGTCTTTTATCCATTGGTGTTATGACCTTCCACTTCCTCCCCCGAATCCACCCCTGCTGCCCAGCATGGGCTCTTAGGAATGACCTCACGCCACCTCCAGCGACAAGTAGCCAAACGTCATCCATACGGAACCCATCATAATATTTAAAGTACACATATATTGCCTCACCACCGCCGTCTGACAATCCAACTCCATCGTTTATGGTAGCATTGGCATTATCTGACGCGCGCCACGAGCGAACACCATCTCCAGCCCGGCGGCGGCAGGCAGCAGCATCCGAAAAGCGTCATCCAATTTTAATGACCGCTAGCACCACCGCTTTCCATTCCAGCAATTGCAGCAATGCTCATCGTCGTCGTCGCGACTCTCCGATGCGGCGACGAGGGCGGCAGCTATGTTTATTTGCCTTTATGCTCCGCGTCTGGTGCTCAACAGTAGCTAGCAGTAACAGCAGCAACAGCAGCAGCAATAGAGGCCAACATATGCCAACAGCAACAACGCAACCGATTAATACACAAACAGCAATTCCCGGTCGTCGTCGTCGAGCGTCTAAATAAATTGCGGGATTACATGTAGCGTTAAATTGAACCGCGTAGATCTTCTTTAGGGTATGGTCATACCAATGCGGATATTGTGCAGTCTCATCGTCAGGTATTTGTCGTGATTTTGTGTGTTCCAGATAGAATTGAATTTGTATATTCCAATATGTACAATAATGTACTGGTTCTTCTGCTTGTTTATGGTTCTACGTCTCAACTGGGACTTGACCTGCCTCTCTTCACCTTAGTGTTCCTTGCGCATCTTAACAGTTATTAAGGCCGCACGGGACGACGTGTAATTTTTCCTATCTTCCCTCTCTTTCTAACAATTTGCCTCGCGATTTTGAAGAAGCAAATATCAATTTCCACTGCACTGACGCAGCTGAAACTTTAGTCGATTGTGCACCACAAGTGAGCAAATGAACGATCAAATTTGTAGTCAATAATACGAAGTAGAAGTTGAGATTTGCATCTTACTAGCAACAGAGCAATGGCAGACGATTCAACCACCGTCCCGTCCAGCCTTAATTGAAGGGCTTTCTTTGCCTGCCATTGCATTAATTGGTATACAGTGATAGACATTCATTTAGCCGAGACCAAAAAAAGTGTCTGGAAACTCATACAAAAGATTTTATGATAAAACTTTTTTTTCGTACTGATAGTATATCTAGTACTGTTTTATAAAAATGTGATACATCACACTTACATATACACTGTCATTTTTTGCCTAGACATTCGTTTAGCCGAGGTAAATGGAAAATTGGTTGTCAATAGATTTTTTGCAATTTCGTGAGTATATTTCGAGGACATACTCCAAGGCATTTAGTTTATGACGTGTTAGCAAGATAGTTGACCTTAAAAGTTTATTTATTTGTGAAATTCAGAGAAATATTAATAAAAAAATGTCCCGATATGGAGAAGCGACGATAAACAAATTCATTTAAGAAAAATGATTTATGTAAACACTCAAACGTAAGCTAGATTAGCAGTTTTGAAAATATGGCACAGAATTATTGTTAGAAATGTTCAAATTATTGCATTAAATGTTATGAAAAAATCAAGTATATTGGTTTTTGGTTGGTTAAACTTTAAAATGGGATTGATAAAAGCTAAAATAAATAGTTCTGCATTGAAATAAAGACGTGCCTGTGGAGTATACCTGTTTGATACTAGCATTACTAAATGAGTTAGAAGACTGCGAAGTGAAAGAACTGCAAGAAGTGTCAGATTTTTTGTACCCTGTTTATTTAAAAGCAGATGCTCATACAAAAATGCAACATATGGTCAAACAATTGGCTTATTTCATTCAATCTGAAGAAATATATTATAAATGAGTCTTAGTTGTGAACCACATTCATCTTTAACATGATTTATTTGAAAAGAATGTCTAAATTATAAAACAAGTAGTTCATGCTAAAAAATTGAATACTTTCGGTGCCATTTCTTGAAAAATGAGCCGTCCAATGTATGTTATTTCAGCCAGAATACAGTCTAGAAGATATTGGGAGGTATTAGAAGACGTAATAGTAGTAAACGCTGTGATTTATGCAAGTGAAACCATCATATTTCATCAATACAATACTTAAAAACGTGATTTTTTGATGGTTTGCATTATTTTTTTTCTGTTAAAACAATGTTTTTCGTAAAATTTCAACCTGCTTTGGTCATGAAACTTTCATTAGATTCTTTTGAAACACTTCCGATAAAAAAAAAAAACTACATAAAATCTCAATTTGGAAACATTTACAATATTATGACATATTTATATGAGATGCATGCAAAATTAATATGGCAACACTTCCAAAAACGATCTAATTCATGGTTTACAAGTCGATATACAATGAAGGTCACCATACAAAATGACTTTGTTGGATATTTTTCGAAATTTGTTAGTTTTTTTTATAATGGAATTCTAAAAATTGTACAATTCGGCTAAACGAATGTCTAGGCAAAAAATGACATTTTGAGGGTTTTTACCCTCGTTTTTGTTTCAGTGTATATGTAAGTGTGAAGTATCACATTTTTATAGAACAGTACTAGATATACTATCACTACGATAAAAAGTTTTATCATAAAATCTTTTGTATGAGTCTCCTGACACTTTTTTGAAAAATTTTTAGCCTCGGCTAAACGAATGTCTATCACTGTATTGTGTGGCAAGTACAATGATAAACTATGCCCAGAAAGTGGAGAAAATTGTCCGACCGTAACGAGAACCATCTCCGGATTGGCGATCCATAGCCTTAACCACTAGGCTAAAAAAGACGCGGACACCGTCTTCAGCCAGAGGCTGTACTGAGTGAAATTTAACACCAGACAAGGGACACACGGAGCATGTACCAGTGGATACGGAAAAGAAAATATCCTCACAAAAAGTTTCATCACCCGGAGTGGGAGTCAAACCATCACCCCATAGCATGGTGCGAATAGAAGCTTGATGAACCTAACCGCCTGGCTACGAGGCTCTAACAAGAGACCCTAATGTACTGGTTAGTTATGATATTTTACACCTAGTTTTTTTTTCATGGTGTGTCTTTTAAAACTAATGACTTTGTGATAATGTTATTTGGGATATCCACAACATTTACAAGCTGTGACAGAATTCTTCAAATATTTTCCTCGAAGAGTTGCGCAACCCTAGTAATACACATATGTTCTACCAAAGTTTATGCAACAAAAGCTATCTTAATTAAATATTGCTATATTTAGTCAAATATGAGTTACATCATCTTATGTGTGCAATTCGAAGAAGCCTTGTCGGAAATTGTGTGCATTCATTATTAAAAATACATTAAAGCTTAATGGATTCGGCATGAAATTTCCTAAATAATCCTATTGAAACAAAACTTGGTCGTTTTATTAAAATTAACAATACAATTACACCGTCTTCGACCTTGCGGCCTCTACAGACTGAGCATTAATAATATTCGACAACGGACAACCCATATAACACCCAGTGGGCCCACTGGAGAATTTTCCGTTCGACGAAAAGTTTTACCCGACTGGAGCGGGAATCGAACCCACAATCCGAGGCTAACGAGACCCCTAAATGACTGACGCCGCTTACCACTCTGCCACGAAGCTCATAAAATCATATCAGAAATTCTTCTTAAAAATCTCCCAAAATCTGTTAAGAACCTCTTCAAAACTTCAATTCCCTTGAAAATCATCCAAAATCATCCATGAATTTTGAATTACGACATTTTTAAATTTTAAGTTAAGTTTCATAAAAAATCTGCAAAAATGGTATCAGGAGTTTCCCTAGGATATTCTAACGGAATTTTGTGTGAATATCTAGTATAGTCTGGTCCAGTTTATACTTGCACATGAGTTTAACGGAATTATCTGAACAAACCGCATTAAATGACTTATAAAACTCTATATGGGAACGTCCATAAATTACGTCACGCAAAAGTTGTCTATTTTCAACCCATTCTTTTCCTCTATGTCACACTTTTTGTATGGAGACTCTTGTATGGGTCGTCGTAATTAATGGTCGTTCCTTATAAGCTTCCGTTTGAAACTGTGTAAGTGAATTTTGAATGAGACATTCTTAGAAGCTCGAAAGAGAGATCGGAACCTATGTTTAAATTTGAGGATTACAAGACCTTGAGTATTTTAAAAACTTTAAAATTTGTGTTTGAGAACCAATAATGACGCATTTTTTTGGTGTCTCGATATAGAAAATTTACAGAATATTTTGTTACTGAGCATTTGCAGCCTAAAGCACTAAAAAATTGCCATTTTTAACTCGACTATTCTTAATTTGAATGAGATTTTGTTCCTGCTCTGGATTTCGTGAATCATTTACTTTTGCATCAACATAAAATATGTTTTGCTCACCTAACTTTTGAAAAAGACGTATAAAATCTAGATTTCTTCTAATAAAATATAAATCGACAACAGTTTGTTTGATTAAAATGATGTTTTTGAAGATGTTCAAGGATATTGGAAGGGCTTTCAGAAAAAAAAAACACTGAGGGTAATATTATTCGCGGATCAATGTTAGATGTCATATAATTTAAATTTTCCAAAGACCCTACCCATCTATTTTTTTTATATTTCTGCAGAAAACAGACTTCCAAGTGCCAAGAACTTGCCAAGTACCCCAGGATCATCAAATGCTTTGAACTATTTTCTAGATTTTCTAATTCAACAATAGATGTTACGTACAATTTCTGATGAAAAAATTAGGCATATTATTTTACTACTTCTTCTTCTTCTTTATGGCTCGACGTCCCCACTGGAACTTGGCCTGCCTCGCTTCAAATTAGAGTTCATTGAGCACTTCCACAGTTATTAATTGAAGGGCTTTCTTTGCCTGCCATTGCATGAATTTGTATATTGTGAGGCAAGTACAATGATACACTATGCCCAGGGAGTCGAGAAAATTTTCCCAACCGGAACGGGAATCGAGCCCGCCGTCTCCGGATTGGCGATCCATAGCCTTAACCACTAGGCTAACTGGAGACCTTTTCCCTACTTCCAACCAAGAAAAAAAGGAAAAATGTTTGGGATCTTGTAAAATGTTATTCGAGATTTTTTTCTGTTTCCTAAAATTTTATCAAAAAAGACCAACTTTTTCTCAATATGTGAATTTTAGACCGTCTCGAATAACATTTTACAAGGTCAGTTTTTCGACTTTTGGATTTTGCTCCAAGTTAAGTATAGTTCAATCAAGGACAACCCTATGTATAGTTTTTTTTTTCTTTTGAACTTGTACGTTGCATTGGTTAAATCTTTTTTTTTTGATATAAAAAACTCAAATATTTTTTGTATTGTTTTTAAATCAATGAAAAATAAAAATTCATGAAAAATAGTTAGAAGCGTTTGACTATCCTGAGGTTCTCGGTAAGTCTGAGGCTGAAAGTCTTTTATCTACGCAATATAATAAAAAATCGAAGAGTAAGGTTTTTAGAAAATTTAATATGACATCTAACACAAATGTGCGATGAATTTTATTCTCAGTGTATTTTTTCTGAAAGCCCTTCAAATATCTTCAAGCATCCCCGAAGACATCAATTCAATCCAACAAACCATTTTCGTGTTACAATTGGCCGGGGTTCTGCTAAACCGAACTAAGAGCCAAAAAGTTTATTCCGAGATATTTAAGGTTAAAATTCAACCACTCACAAATAAACAACAGCTAAGGTTATTTGAAACTTTTCCGCACACATGTAACTTACAAGCCTTTATTAACCATCAGAAATGAAGAATGTATGAAAATTAATTGAAATCATTCATATAATTACATTTAATTTCTCAGTACTTTGCACTCAGTTCACTCTGGCTGAACAAAAACATTGGAATATGGTTAATAGTTCAGTGTGGCTGACTGTGTTTCTTTGTTTCACAGAAAACCAGTCGAATGGTGAAAAAAATCTCGATTTCTCATCGTCCATGAAGTTTGAAATCGATATTACTCACAATCCTTTACATGAATCAAAGAGGACGCGTATAGTATGGTAGCACGGAAGTCTCAAAATAGTTTAAAATATGAACAGCGGAAGCCCTCCCAGTTCAGCCCTTCCCACCCATGTTTTTTTTTTCATAGGCGGTGCATGTGCATTGTGCAGGCACAGTACAAGAGTGATGGTGTCCTTGCAAATCCTGAGGTCCTCAGATGTTAAAGTGGAGCAATGTGTGTACTTCATATTTATGCTGGTCGAAGAAAACCATGAAAATATTCTGCCAAAGTGAACTAAGACAAAAAAAAATCAAAAATATGAAAAAGATTCGAACTTGGATCATTTAAGTGATAACCAAGCGCGTTACCTCTAGGTCATTTTACCTAGCTGAAAGTCAATCGTTAAGTCTGAATCAAGTTCTAAACATTCTTCTCAAGGATGATTTTCGTGAAAACGCCATTTTTCGATCAGCCAAAGCGAACCAAGTGTTTGATTTTTTTCAAGCTTTATTATTCTAATAGGGCACTGCATTGTTTTGATTTTATATGGGATTTTGGCGTTTCTGGGCCTTGTTGTTTACAAAATTTCTGTACGAGTGAAAGAGAAGGAGAGAATTTCATGCAGTTCCCTATTAGCCTTGTTGTTCAATGACGGCTCCTGTGTTAAATTATCAGTATGAGGTGTGTCAACATAACGCAGGTATTTAAAACCAGTTGATTTTTGTATTGTAGAGAATAAATTGGTTTTAAAATGCAGTGGATTTGGTTCGGTCTGGCTGAATGTGATTTGGAAAAATGGCGATCAGCGCCATCGAAACATAATTGGATCCTCCAACACCCGTATTTCTAAAAAGGTGCTCAATTCTCTCACAGATTGTTACTATGGGTCGGTTAGAAGTTAGAAATCTGACGGTGGTGAGAAGAATTTAAAATTTTCATCATCTGTACATAAAGTGAAATATATCGCTGATTCTATGGAATGGTTTACAGTTCACTCTGGCTGGATGCAATTTTATTTTTTGTATGTTCTGCCAAACAGAAATTTTGAATTTACTCCCCGAAGAGCAGTCAGAATTACTGGATTTTTACATGGAAGGAGGATTGCCAATTTCTTCATCCAATGGTTCGGAAAACTCAATTTTTCAAAAAATGGTCTTTGGTTCGGTTTAGCAGAACCCCGACCAATTTTTAAAAGAATAAAATAAGGTTTCTTTCATACGCCTTTTTCAAAAGATAACTAAGAAAAAATTGGCGGTTAATATTAGATACCCCCAATGTAACTCAGCATGTTACCCTCTTTGTATATGCTTAGCGTATTGTTATACTTTTCAAATCGTATTGATTCTATTGCTGATCTTTAATTAACTCGTTTACTTCAAAAGGCTCAGCCGTTATAAGCTTTACGGAGCCTTGCATTGATCTCGCGCTTTGACGAGAGGTCAATGGCAAAGCATCTTAAAATCCAAATTACCTTTGATATTTTCGCATTGAAGATGTTTTCATTCAGTTATTTCGTTCATATTTGAGGCTCAGCTACATAGTGAATAACGGAGCCAATGTATGTTAAAGCCTTTTTGTATGTAATGTATGTAATGTACCGTCAAGGCGCCATTCACCGTGGGGGCTCCATTCACCGTGTGCCTTCGAATATTTTTTCATTATTTCTATATTATGATAGAATGATATGACAATTTCCCTTCAATTTCACCAATACACCACTAATCTATTGTTACCATGTCAAAACGCTCATTAGAAACATTAAAAAGCATCATTTTGACACTAAAGTGTGTTTACATGAAGCTGGTTTCTGCTCGTTCACTGTATTCATAGTGAAAAAACGAAAACTGCGCTAAGGTAATTTAAGCGATAAACTAAATGTAGTAACGTTTTTATTCCACCGAAAAGCAATTAAATTCGCATATCAGGTATGTGTTTTGCATTACCGAAGTAAGTTTAACAAGAAAGTACGATTACTCGTACTTTTTAATTGAAACAAAAAGGCACGGTAAATGGGTACCCTAAAAATCAATGGTCTCCATTCACCGTGCCCCATATTGTCCCATATATCTAGAAAAAATCGAAAATTTGAACATTCGTTTTTTTAATAAAATCTTGCAAGTTATTACTTGAAATGAATTTAAACGAAGAAAATTCCCTTGCCTGGGTTGTTTTGATCATTTTTAAACAAAGTAGAATAAAATTTCTCATACACGGTGAGTGGGTCCCTACTACCACGGTGAATGGTGACCTACCACGGAATTAGGCGACCCTACTACCCTTTACTAATTGTACTATATCACCAAATTTTGTGAAAAATTTTCTACTTCTGTGGATATTGCTTCAATTTTAACCTATAATGAAGCCAATCAAAAGCGGCACCAACAATGTTTATAAGACTATTGTCAAATGACAGCCCATATTTGCCCCGAATCCTCTTAGATCCACGGTGAATGGTGCCTTGACGGTATGTAAAGTATTGTTAAATAAGGCATGTAGCCTCTAACCCGTGCAGGCCTAAGTCAGAATATACGAACTAAAATATTGCCATGAAGCGAATACTGAACACATTTGATTATTGTTTTACAGTTTACTCTCACCAATGATCGGAGTTTCTTACAAGTTTTTAACGAGATAGTTAGCTTAAAAGTTCAACTACTCACTAATAAACAACTACTAAGATTATTTAACACTTTGACATGTAACTTGTAGACCTTCAGAGATCTCATCGATCTTCATTAATGAAGAAATGCAATCACATCTTTTGGAATTATTGATATGTATAATTACATTTACATTATTTACATACTCTGGGTGAACAAATACAGGGGATGGCCAAAATGTTTGGGATAGGAATTTTTTTTCTCCCACAAAAAAATTCCACATTCTGTAACTTTTCATAGATGGCATCAAAAAATCTCAAATTTTTACTGTTTGTCAACCTATTATATGTGCATCATTGGTATAAATTTGAACTCGATTGATTAATGTATCGCAAAGTTAGAACCGTTCGGGTAAAACACTATTTTTTAGACAACTCATTTTTGAGCTGTCAGATCTCGGAAACCAGTGAACCGAATTGAATAAAAAATTTTAACGTTTATAAACAATATATTGATACTTAATACGACGTTATAAAATGTAATATTTTCTCACGGCGAATTAAGTTATACCGGGTTGAAATTTTTACCCATGTAGAGGAAAATAAGTCAAATTTACAATACCATTCAAAAATTACTAAATGTGTTCTTTCTTCAATCTAAATAGGCTCTGATATATCTGATAAGAGATAACTTGAGTACAGAAGTGGAAAATCTTTGGATATCAACACTTAAATTTATTGACATTGATGTAAAAAAATTACATATTTTCGAGAAAAACCCAAAAAGTGTCAATCCATAATAACTTTTTTCAACGTTTAAAAAGTACCTATGTTTTAATCGTTTGTGAAGCATATACATATTGTTAGTTTACGTTCAAAATTTCATTCAATTCGGTTCACTGGTTTCCGAGATATGGCAGCTCAAAAATGAGTTGTCTAAAAAATAGTGTTTTACCCGAACGGTTCTAACTTTGCGAAAGATTAATCATTCGAGCCCAAATTTGTACCAATGATGCACATATAATACTTTGACAAACAGTCAAAATTTGAGTTTTTTTTATGCTCTCTATGAAAAGTTATAGCATGTTGAACTTTTTTTGTGAGAGAAAAAAAAGTTGCCTATCCCGGGTAGACGAGAATATCTAAATCATATCTCAAATCGAACACTTTTTGCTGTCATAGCTCGATGTGATTTTGATGAGTTATTCAAAATTCTAATGAATATCACACGAATAGCTCAAAGTGATATGATATTAGTTTTTATTCTTGTCGAAATAGCTGAAAATTTCTACATAAGAACAAGTTCAGCTCTTCTGCGCAAAATGGAACACATACACACATAGAGATGGCTCAATGTTAGTGAAATGCCTTCCACAGCTCAGAAAAGGGCACATTTCGAAGAACCGCATGCTCTTATTCCCATGTTATTTACAACAGCGAGCCACAGTACAGTGGTAAACATCGCCGCCTGTGAATCCTAAGGTCGTAGGTTCGATGCTGGATGCTGCCATTTTTTTTTGTAGAAAAATAAGTGACAGATCTTGTCTGCTATTGTTTTGATCTTGTAATATCTTATCGAGCTATTATTGAGTAGTTCACCATATTAGATTTTGCTATTATTTCTGTTCTTTTACCTCTTATATCAATCAAACCAATATCAGTTTTTGCTCTTCAGTAATTCAGTAAATCATAACTGAATATGCTATTCATCAGATTTTTCCACCTACTCGGGATCCTAAACATTTTGACCATCCCCTGTATCTATTAATAAACCCTTAACGATTTGAGAGTTTAATTGTCAAGAAACTCTTTGTTACTTCAAGCCAGCTTCGTTTTCGGATTTATGGTAGGCAGGAAGCAAGCAATTGGACAAATGTCCAAAGTTACAAACCTATCTGAATCCACAAATTTCCAATTTATCAGACTTTGAGCAAGCGAAAAACAATGAAACCATTTCGTTTTATTCTTGTGTTAACCTCCTTATATTTGCTGTTTTTTAAACACTACACATTCAATTTAAAAAATGTAGCAATAATCTTAAAAGTTTATATTTTTTTTCATAAATAAACCAATATGTCAAATTACTATTCACTAGAGTTTTTCCCAGATATCTATGAATGATTTCCTATTTTTTGATAACTTATCGAAATCTTTGCTATGACATGCAGAGCTGTAGCGTGGCCCATGGCAAGCATCCAGATTGGCGCCCCACGCAGGTGGACATGGTTCATTTCGAAAAGTTTGTTGTTATTCATTTTTTCAAAGTTTCTCAAAAAGTTGTAGTTTGGCGTTGCAAAGATACAACTTCCCTCCGATTTTATTTATTTTCATCGAATGTTTTTTCATAGGTGTTCTTCTTCTTCTTCTTTAGGGCTCGACGTTCCCACTGGTGTTCTTAGTGCATTTCCATTGAAGGGTTTTCTTTGCCTGCCATTGCATGAATTTGTACATTGTGAGGCAAGGACAATGATACACTATGCCCAGAGAGTCGAGAAAATTTTCCCGACTGGATCGATAATCGAACTCACCGTCTCCGGATTGGCGATCCATAGCCATACCCACTAGGCTAACTGGATACCCATAGGTGTATTTCACGTATTTCATAAGGAATTTCAACGGGAGTCGCCCAAAATGTTATCAAATTTATTTCTCTTATAATACGACTATGTTGTATAAATATTATGTGGTTTTATTGGCAATTATCGGTGAAAAATAACGGAAACAGCTTATTTTGCGTGACGCGTTTCGACCTATTATTCTTCGGTCATCATCAAACGCCTAAAACAATATACATTTATTTAATACATTGATTCAAGTACAAATACAATACAATTTACAAATCACAAAACACTTACATTCAGCTGGAATCACCCCTTCAACTTCGTCAGTTATATAATACTAATTTGCAACACCCATCTCATGCCTACTTTCACCCATTATGCTGTTTCACTCATTCTCTCATACTCGCAGTTTTCCTCTCACGGTTGTCTTCGCAACTGAGCTAAAAGCCCGTTGTAAGCCGAGTTGAAGTTCCCACACTCTCTTTGTAGGTTCACAGTGAGATCTTCGCCTCTCTTCTTAATATGAAACACCTCTGCTATGTTCCTGGTTGCAGAGTTGATTCGATCCAAAATTTTCACTTGATCGAAGTTGAAGATATGTCCTTCTTCCATTTTGTGGACTGCTAGGCCCGATTTCGGGTTTCTACCTCGGCAGTCATTCTTGTGTTCCGCCATTCTTACTTCTAGCATCCTTTTCGTTTGGCCCATGTTTGTACACCTTGTCATCAGCCCCACATGGTATACAGTACATCACGTTCTTCTGTTTCCCTGGTGATATAGGGTCCTTCAGTTTGCTGAATATTTGGTTTTTTAATAGAAGTGGAGCAGCACACGAATATCGACAAAATGGACTTCGTGGACGCAGTGAAGTTAGTATTGGAATTGACGTTCTTCGTGTATCATCTCTGGATGAATTGAAGGAATATTCACACGGAAATCCGAAAGACAATTCAGCAAGAATTTCAGATGAAATTCATGGAATAATTCTGCAGGAATTCCTCGAGCAGTTTGAAGAAATGCCATTAGGAATTCGTGGAGAACCACTGGCAGGAATGTTTGAGGGAATTCCTAAAATGTTTCTTAAGGAATCTTTGGAGAATCTCTAGAAGGTTTTCCTAAGAAATCCCTGGGAATATTTCTGATGGAGTTCATTAAAGGCTTTCAAAAGAAAGATAGGAAGAAATAGAAATGTTGGATGAAATCAACGGCAGATTTTCCAATGGAAGTCCTGTAGAAATTTCTAAATGAATTCTAAATTAAAGATAAATTTATGAAATATTTTCTATAGAAGTTATAGTAGAACTTTATGAAGCAATCTCTCGTGAACATAGACCAATTTCAGAAGAAATCAATGGAAGATTTTCTTAGTTACGTGAGAGACATTTCCTTTCTGAAGAAATCTATAGGAAACTTTCTTAAAGAAAACTATGATCCACAGAAATTTTTAGAAAATTTTCTAAAAAAATCTTGGAAGAATTTCTGAAGGAATTCTCTGATCGATTTCTAAAGGAATCTTTGCAGGATTTTTTATAGGAATCTAAGGAGGAATTCCTGAGGAAATCTATTGAAGATTTTCTAAGGATGCGTCCATAAATGACGTAGACTTGGGGAGGGGGGGTCTGGCGAGTGTTTGTGATTTTGTGACGAAGTGTGACGATAGGGGGGTAGGGGTTTATGATATGCTACGTAGCTTTCTACTAAGCCTATTGAAAAAAGTATTTCGAAATCATTAAAACTTTTACTTGCATTAAGTGTCATTATCCAGTAGATAAAAAAATGCATATTTTTTTTCACATTCTCATTCACATTAGTTTAAATTACAAGTAATGGAAATAAATGCCGGCTTCAATTCATAAGACATCCAGCTATCGGATGCAACAACAGTATCTGAGAAAATGGTTTTAAAATCCTGTTTAAAGAATAATGTATTGTGTTTGCAGACAAATCGCTCAAATGATTGCTGCACGGTGCTAAGGTTACAAAGGAATAATTTCTAAGTCTAGTTTCTACAGGACTTCCTCGAAGAATTCCTCCAACAATTTCTTAAGGAGCACCTCTAGCAGCTTTGTGAGGAATTTCTCATGGTGTTCTTTATAGGTTTCCCCAACAGGAGAAGGATAACATTTCCACAGGAATTCTTACAGGGGATCAAAAAAAAAAACTTTCGAAAACATTCCAAAAGGATCTGGAGGAGCCTCAGAAGGAATCCAGAAGAATTTCAGAAGCAACTCATGGAGAATTCGTGAAAGAAAATCCTTGAGTAGCTGAAGCAATTCTAGAGGGAACTCTCGGAGAAATTTTAAGTAAACTTCTGCAAGAATCTCGGAAGAAGATATTTGTAGATTCTCAGAGAGAACTCCTGATTTAATTTCTGTAGAAAACACGGAAGAAATATTTGAAAGAATTTCGGGAATATCTGAAGGAATCCAGAAAATAACTTTTGGAGAATCCCGGAAGATTATCTGGATATAACTCCTGGTGAAATTCGAGAAAGAAAATCCTGGAGGGATTCCGGAAGAAACTATGGGAGGAATCCGTAAAGTGATTCCTCGCAGAATTTTAAGATATCGTGGAGGAATCCTGGATGGAATGAATGGAGGGATGCCGGAAAAAGTTACTGGAGGAGTCCCGGGAAAAAATCCTGGATATATCCTAGAAGGAAGTCCTTGAGGAATCCCAGAAGCAACTCCTGGGAGGATTTTGGAAGAATGCCGGAGGGTTTCCTTTCCTGAATTCCTGAAGGAATTCCAGGAAGAGATGTCCAAAGAAACTGCAGGTGGAGAGAAGAAGAAAACCTTGAAAGAGCTCCTGAACGAAACCATGGATAAACATTTAGAAAAAACTTAGAAAAAAAAACTCCTGGAAAAATCTCAGCAGGAACTTTTAGAGGAATCTAAGAAGGAACTCCTGAAGGAATACAATAAGGAGGAATTCTCAAATGGAAACCCAAAGAAAATTCTTGGAGAAATCCCTGAAGGAAGGGCTGGAGGAATTAAGTAGAAAGACATTCCCAAAAGTGGGAATCCCAAAAGAAACTCCTGGAGGAATTCCAAAATGAACTGCTGTAAGAATTTTAGAAGAAGATTTTATTCAAATGAAACCAATTTGATATTCTAAATAGATTTATTAGTGAGCAAACTTACATCTTTGGAAGAGCTCCGAGACGAATACGGTATTAGGAGCATCAATTTCCTGTTCTTCGGCATCAAGCAGAACGATGAGTGAATTATTGAGTCAATAGCTTTGATAATCTCTACTGGTTGCACCTACACACTCAATCCCGTTTTAGCTGTTCGGTAATTTATTTTACGGTTTTTGATCAGTAAAGCCCAAAAAGTACCGAAACACCAGTTTAACCATTCAAAAGTACTGACTTTCAGTAACATTTTAACAGTTTTTGCTGAAATCGGTAATGTTTATTACCGATAGTTCAGCAAAATTTAATATTTACTGAATATGGTAAAAAGTCAGTAAAAACAAGTACCGACTTTTCAGCATTCACTACGTATTACCGAGTTTTCGAACGCTGTTAAAGGTAAGTAATTGAATACCTCCAACGAGCGATGTGTTAAACTACAGTTGGATTGGGACTGAAGCGCTGGTCAATGTAGTCCGATAACAAAAAGCAAAAACTTGCAAAATTTTGCAAGTAGATCTACCTATCGTTTGGTCGTCGGAGGTTTTCAATTCTTCCCCTGAAATAGCGTTCCACTACGGAGAAACGGCAAGGATTTATGAGCTGAGATTAGCATGAAGTTTGAGGTCAAGGAAATAATTTTGGAGAAATAAAGTTTTAGGTTAAATTGGAGGGTCCTGAACTGGGCAGGGAATATATCGAAATTAAGATCAATCAGAAGGTCCGGAGACCGCATTATAATTACTGGAAAAGTCGGTAAAGCAACCAAATTTTAGTTTAAAGAAAAAGTCCGTAATATACTGACAGCAATATTTACTGACTAAATCGGTATTCGTTTGACAGCTAGCGATTCCTCATTTTACGGAGTTTTCAGTAATGGATCAAATACCGAGTTTAGTCAGCTGTTCAAAAACCCAGAAAAATTTTACCGACTCCGGTAATCAAATCTTAGTGTGTAGGGTCTTGATGTCGGCGATCTGTACCTGGCAGTCAGCAATGTTTTCTTGCTATTGTTGTTGTTTTTTTTTCATAATATTCTATTAACATACACTCCCGTTCAAAAGTTTGGGGTCACCCCCTCAAAAACATGTCATTTTTTAGGCCCATATCTCCGCCAATTTGCGTCCGATTTCAAAACCCTAGGTTTCATTCAAAAGATAATAAGTCAAAGAAACTTTGAACATGATTTAAAAGAAACTTTTTCAAAAAATTTTGTATGTAAACTTAACCTAAAGCTGTCAAATTTTCTAAAAAATGAAAATAAACTTACGGCAGTGTCGCTGGAAGTTGGGTCGACCAAATTTTAAGATGAGAGCGGTAATATGACCCATTTTCTATTAGCTTTCAACAGCTTTTCACAGAACTTAGCTAAAAAATCTAGAAAAAAAAGTTATTAAGTAAATTAATCCTTGATGTCATCGGCCAAAAGTTTGGGGTCACTATCGTAAAACATGGAAAATTGATTTGGTGATATCTTCGTCATCTATAGTTCAATTTTAATTATTTTTGGCTCATTTCAAAGATAATTAACTAAATTTACGTTTGATGTCTTCAACTTAACGTATTTAACGATTTTTGTATATAAAAATGTTATGTAAAGTTAGCACATTTTACCACGCTTCAAAAAATGAGGCAACTTTACGTTAAGTTTTAGTATGTAAATTTCAGCAAATATGTGTGGTTCAATGTCTATACAGTAAGTATCATTCATTTTGTTTCAAATAAGCCAAGAAGAATTAAAATTGAATGAAAGATGACGAAGATATCAACAAATCCGTTTTCCATGTTTTACGATAGTGACCTCAAACTTTTGCCCGATACATCATATTGAGGGGTGACCCCAAACTTTTGGTCGATGACACCAAGGATTAATTTACTTAATAACTTTTTTTCTAGATTTTTTTAGCTAAGTTCTGTAAAAAGCAGTTGAAAGCTAATAGAAAATGGGTCATATTTCCGCTCTCATCTTAAAATTTGGTCGACCCAACATTCAGCGACACTGCCGTAAGTTTATATTCATTTTTTAGAAAATTTGGCAACTTTGGGTTAAGTTTACATACAATTTTTTTTTTGAAAAAGTTTCTTTTAAATCATGTTCAAAGTTTCTTTGACTTATTATCTTTTGAATGAAACCTAGGGTTTTGAAATCGGACGCAAATTGGCGGAGATATGGGCCTAAAAAAATGACATGTTTTTGAGGGGGTAACCCCAAACTTTTGAACGGGAGTGTACAAGTTAAAATTGAAATCAGAGCTAAGTTCGAGTTTTTTTTTTGTTTAACATGAAAATTTTGTAGAGGGGCGGCGGGTTGTTTAACAAGCTACGTCATTTATAGAGGGGTATATCTAAATTTGTGACGAAATGCTACGATGGGGGAGAGGGGTATTAAAAATCGCCCTAAAAGCTACGTCATATAACGCCCCTTAAGTAAGCCTTAAAGATATTTTTAGTAATATCTATAGGAATTTCTGAAGAAAACTCTGGAAAATGAATTGATGATATTCCTGGAGAAACCCAGTATTAAACTCTAGAAGATTTTTTGACGGAATATCTGGTGAATTTTTTTTAAAGAAACTGAGCAAATTCAAACCTGAATTTTTTTTAAGAAATCATGGTCTATCTAATAAAATCTTTGGAGAAATAAAAGGAGGAATACTTTGACCTATTTCTGAAAAAAAAATCTGGATAGCTTTTTGAAAGCCTATCTGGAGCAATTTCTAAATAGAATTCATTCATCACACCTTGAGAGGAATCTCCAGAAGAGTTCTGGATTTGTCTTTTTTTTTAAGAATCCCAGAAGTAATTTCTATGAGAATTTCCTTCTAATCTTAAGCATTTCAGCGCCCCTCTAATGCTGGTACCCTTGACGGGGGGCAACCTGGACAACCGCACGCTACGGCTCTGATGACATGGTCGAATCGAAAGAGGAATGAATGACTCTTTTGCAGATGGGATCTGAATAAATGTTCATACTAATTTGAAAACATAGATCACAAAAATATAAAAATTCAAACTTGTTGCTCTCTGACAATATAAGGAATATAACTAATTCTTGAAGCAGTTTTTTTTCTGGAGTGCCTCACATCGATATTTTTCCTTTTGGTACAGAAAATCTGAAACGAGAGGTAACATTGCTCTAGCATAAAACACCGCGCCCGTACGTCAGCGCCTTTCAATGCATATCGCACCAAGAATGGCTCACTTTCTTTGAACGACGACGATGCACTAACGAGCCCGTGCCGGCGCGCGCGCGCGGCTGTGGAAGATCTTTTGAATATTTACCCGCCGAGAATTGGATACACAAGCATTGCACACGTATGTCAGTTTTCCGAGGGAAATAAAATACGAACCACATTCAGAAAACTGAGCGGGTTGCTGGTTCATCATTATGAAACAACTTTAGCACATTTTAGCAGAGGGATAAAGTCAGTTTACTGTGGTGGCATTCAGTTTTTCAGTGTTTTCGGTTCAGCCGCAACATTCAGGAAGGTTATTTGGAAAAGTGTTCCAGTTCGTTTTACTTTTTTCCATGCTTGCGAGAAAGGTGTCCGACGGATTCGGTTCCGTGGAGTTGCACTACTGGGCGGGGGTGTCGGTCGTGGTAATGGTAATGGTTGGTATGTTGAAACAAATATGCAAACAATTTCAAAAAGCGAATTCAGCAGAAGAGCATTATAGGAATCGTTTCTCATTTCCATTTTGATGTAAAAGCACTAAAAGGGTTTTTTGGATGGAAGCAAAACGAAGGCCGTAGCCAGAAGGCTAAAAACGGGAGACAAGGGGTCCGGAATGTTTTCCATTTTATGTGTTCATCGACAGTAGAACAGCAGGTGCAGATTAACCCAATATTCAAGACCGCATGCCGTAGCTGGGAAGATTAGGTAGGCAGAGCATATTGCAAGAATGCCGAATAGCAACCCTGCTTGTATTGTATTCATAAGAGATCCATTTGCTACAAGATGAGGAAGTAGAGCGAAGCGGACAAGGTGGGCTGACCACGTCGAGAATACACAATTTCACAGTATATAGTTTCGGTATTTTCGTATCCCCTATCAGCTGTTTCATCTTCTCATGCCTCTGCTCACGACTTGGCACCACTGCCGCCGCATAGTTGCATCGGAACCAGTGAGTGGCAATAAAAACTATTTCTCTTTTGATGCTGCTTATCATCGCCCTCATCATCACAACCACCGTCCATCATCATTGCATAACCAACGTCACAGTCATCGTCCTCGCCCCAATACGTAGGTAGGAGTCGTGGGTCACACTATGTGGCCCACATTCGTGAAGAGCGATCCTTCCCAGAAGGGCCACACAGTTACCTACCTTCAGCGCAGCGCAGCGGAAAGATGAGAAGGCGGGTATTCGAGGCATTCGTTTCAAGTTTGGGACCCACATCCCCACAATCCTCACAGGCACACACGTGCTGCTGCTACTCTGCCGACTGACTGTCTGGCAGTCAGTCGTCGCAGTCGTCATCGTCATCAGTCAGTTAGAGTGGTGGATGCTGGGAATTTGAAGTCTGCGGAGACGGGTTGTATGGCAGCAGAAGTAGCAGCATGAAAAAGTAGCAAATTTTGCCGAATGGAAAGCGGTGCAAAATTTATGCGCATTCTCCTGGGTCCTAACAAAGTCTTAGTATTATTTTTCTCCCATTATTTGTACCATGAGAAATTTCTCCTCCCCGCGCGTTCTGTAATGGCAGGTATGTAGGTACCTGCATAGTTTGGACTTTTGACTGGGTTCTCTCTACGTTCCGAACCAAAATAAATATCACTCAAACGACTTATTGCAGCATTGTTATGGTACTTCGAGGAAAGATGATTCTTGTCGGCAACGCGGAAGTCCCTAGCACGGACCGGTTTCTGGGGCAAGATTGCCAGATTTGACAACTACTTTATACCCACCGCAAATACTTCAGTAGAAATATTCACGAAACTAATGCATTTTCATCGAATTTTAGCGATTTTAAAGACTGGTTCGTAAAATGGAAGTGGTGCAAAAAAGCCATCTGCCAAGGGATAAGATGCCACTTAACGACGACATTGAAACATTAAATCAGTCCTGCTTTATCTGCCCATGATCGCATAGTTGGCGTAACCGCCATTGACAATGTCAGCATTCACAAGCTAATATCTATCATATGTGCATAATTGTGACCGGTTTTATTCAATAGAGCGCAAGAATCGACCTTTTTCAACCCCCCCTCCCCACTATGTCACACTTTTTGTATGGGATCTCTAAAATTTTTATATGGGCCGTCACGTTTTGCAAACATACCCCCCTTCTAAAAGCGTGACGTAATTTGTGTACGGCCCCTAATCATTGTTAAAATTTCAAAAGCGTGTTGAAAACTACAGTGGCGCTTACGTCAACTATGCGAATATGGGCAGTTTACGTATACTCAATACATGGAATGTCACACTTTTACACCCATGCACTGTCATGTCATGGTGAAATCGGAGCTGGTTACTCAAGGTTTACACGTGGAATAATTCTGTTCGATCTAGATGGTATTTGTCAAAACCAGAAAAGGCTTGTACTTGCCCTAATGATCGTTTTAGCGCTCTTTTACTGATTATCCCCCATGAACATTACTTAAATATTGCGCCATCATGATTTGGACGAAGTTTCCTAATCTGAACGTCAATCTTTTGTAAAGAAATTAATAAAAAAACGTCAAGACTAGTTTATTTCTTTAAAGTGCATCTTTTTAAGAAGTTTTAAGAAGAAGTACTGTCTTATTTTTTTTTCTTATCATAAGAAAAAGGTACAACTTTCTGATTGAGCTGACAGTATTCAAGGAAAATTATTGAAGAAATCAAAGAAGGATTTTTCTGAAAAAAATCATGGAGGAATATTGGAAGAAACTTCTTTTAGATAACTTCTCAAATGAACCTTTTCGGAAATTTTAAGAAAAATCCATGACGCAACCCGTTAAGGAATCTCTGGAGGAATGTCTGAAGAATCAAATTAGTAAATGGAAATGCTATAAGTTTAATATTGCAAAACGGTCGTTTTAGCTAAAAAAAATCCATCAGGCCAAAATATGGAGTCCGTGTCTCAAGGCTAAGTAGCCCCTCACGGGGAGTATTGTTCTCAAAAATGGTATGGGGTTACAAAAAATATGAATTATTACGCCGAAAAAATACCCCATTCTACTGAAATGTGCTCATAACTGCGATATCTCTTTTCGTTTTTGAGTTATCGAGCAAAATATGGTAGGTTTCCTTTGATATCTCAAAAAATGATAAAAATATTGATTTTGCAGTAGTCTTTTTGTCAATCACTCAAAAAACAAAAGAACTCCAGTAGACTAGGGTATTTTCTACGTCGAACAAAAAATTCAAGTTTTTTGTGACCCCATACAATTTTTGAGAACTTTAGGCCCCGTGGGGGACCACTTAGCCTTAATATACCGACTCCAAATTTTGATCTGATTATTATTAGCTAAAACGATGGTTTTGCAATATTGAACTTTTACAATTCCAACTTTTTCAACAATAGGGACGGCCTAATGAAACTTTTGTTTTGTATTTTCAGATAAAATGTAAATTAATTAAAAAAGTAAACTAACTCATGTGGGAATTCCGCCCAAAAGAATGATGACAAACTTCTAATGATATCCTAGGAGCAATTTCTGGGGAAATAAATTCCTGGAGGGAATACTGCTTGAATCACTGAAAGAAATCATGCGAAAATCTCTGGAGGAATCGCTGAAGAAATTTTTGGAGACATTCCTACAGTTATTCCTGAAGAACATCCTGAAGGAGCTCTTAGAGCAGTTTGTGTTGCAATTCCTATATGAATAGCTCAAGAAAGCTCTAGAAATTCCTTTGATGAAACTGCAAGAGAAATTCTCAAAAGAACTCTTGAAACAAGTATGGGTAAGTTACAGAGATTACAAATACGAATCGTTGACGAAGTTTCTGAAGGAATACTTCGAAGACTTTCTTGAGAAATCCTTTTAGTGAAGAAGCAATCTTCAAGGAATTTCTTAAAGAATTCCACCAAGAATTTCTGAAGTAACCACTACAGGAATTTCTGTAAGAATAATTGAAAGACCTCATGAAGGAACTCCTGGTTTTTTTGGAAAAAAAAATCATGGAAGGGAGGAATCCGTGGAAGATTTTCAGAGAGATTTTCCAGAAGGATTTTTTAATGCATCGATGAAGTAATTGAGTGAGAAAGTTTATGGCAGGCAAGGCTTTCGCAAAAAAACAGGATTAATGTTTGAATGAATTCTTGATAAATTTTGAGAAAGCATTTTCTAGTGGACTTTCTATAGAATCCATGTACCAATTTTTTTGCAAATGATGATTTACCATGATTTTTGCAAATCATGAAAGGTTTTCTAGCAATTCTAAGTATAGAAGTAGTTCCTGGAGAAATTTCAGGAGGAATGGAGATTTTTCGAAAGAATCTTAGAGAAATTTCTTAAGAAATCAATCAAACATTTTGTGATATTATTACTGGAGGAATCTCTGGCAAAATTTCTCAAGGAAACTTTGGGGAAAATTGTAAAGAAACTTTGAAATAATGCTTAAAGGAATGTCTAAACAGGTCCCTTGGAGTTTTTTTTTAGGAATGCTATAGAAATTTTTGATGGAGGACTTTTTAGAAGAAATCCTTGGAGAAATCACTTATGAAATCTAGTTACGATTTTTGCATTTTTTTCGGTCGACCTATGGAAAATTGGAGGACGTTTTTAAGGAGTCCCCAAAGTAAATTTCCGAATAAATTTCTGAAGGTTTTTGAAAAAAAAAACACCAGGTGGAATTCTTTCAAGAATCACTGGAGGAAATTTTGTGGAATACGTGAAAGATTTTGTAACGGAATGTAACGCTTGTAAAAAATCCTGGACAAATTTTTAGAACATATATTTTTAGAAAACATCCTGAAGCCCTTCTTTAAAAATGTCTGAAAAAAAAAACTCTGTTGATTTTCCTGTACGAATTCATAGAAAAAAATTAGAAAAAAATCATACATGATATTTTTGAAGCACACTACTATATTTTTATGAAGATTTTTTTTTGAGAAATTTCAGGAGGAAGTAAGTGGAATTTTTGTAGCATTACTTGGAGGAATATCTTAAAAAAAACATGATAAAAGTTTTCTAAATGATCTT
Organism: Aedes albopictus; assembly: GCF_035046485.1. Classification (NCBI taxonomy): domain Eukaryota; kingdom Metazoa; phylum Arthropoda; class Insecta; order Diptera; family Culicidae; genus Aedes; species Aedes albopictus. The sequence continues at coordinate 485,745,609 of NC_085137.1, read as the reverse complement.
AGGATAAAATTTCTATGAGATTTTCTAATGGAATCTTTGAAGAAATTTCAGGAAAATCTTCTGAAGGATTTCGTTAGAAAATCTCCCGTAGATTCCTTAAACATTTCCTCCAGGGATTTTTGCAAGGTTTTCCTCGAAACATTCACAAGGGAATCTACCGACAAATCATCCAGGGATCCATCTAGAAATTTTAACCTGCGATTCCTAAAAATGTTTTTTGAGGGGTTTCTGTAGCCGGATGTTTTTTTATTTATTTTTTTAATTTTAAAGATCTATTTTCTCCTACTTCACAAGAATTTTGCTAGAGATTTTTGAAAGTATTCTTTATAAAAAAAAACCCTCTAGGTAGAAATTTACAAAGTCGCACGTTTCTTCTAAGGGTATTCTTTTCTAAAACTCATTTTAGACAAGTGCTGTCATAGCAAAATCAGAACAGTAACCACTAACCAGTTCTCAAGGTTTTTAGACTTCAGCGCTCTATATACTGGAGAACTCTAAGGAAATTATTTTCAGATGAGTTTTCCTAATCACGACGATAATTCTTTAGAATAGAATTCCTTCGAATCCTTGAGAAATTCACACCTTTTTTCGTTGGAGTTTCTCAAAAGGTTCCTAAATGATTTTCTCCATATATTCCCGTTGGGTTCTTTTCAGGGATTCCTAAAGAGATTCTTCTGAAAGTTCTTCCAGGGGTTGGATCGTTTACTTCTCTTGGGATTAATAGAAACCTTTCTTCAGAGATTGTTTTCAGAAATTTTCAGAGGAACCGTTCAGAGATTCTACCAGGAGTTTATGGAATCACTTCAGTGTTTTTTTCTTGGCGTTTCTTCAGGAATATCCCAAAAAAATCTTCTTATAATTGCTTCACATCATTCTTCAGTCTGAATGCTATTGTTCAGAGATTCATTAAAAAATATTTTTTGAAATTTATTTGGTGATTACTTAAAGAATTCTTCCATTTGATTGAATTTTTTTCCAAAAATTTCTCTAGCGAAATTTTTTCTTGGGTTTTTATACAAGTTCAAGTTTATTTAGTGCTAACACCTTCCAGATATTTTGTAAGAAATTCTTTCAAGAATTCCTCCAAAAGTATCTCCATAATTGCGATTTTTTTCAAGAATTCTTCCAGTACTTCCGTTTGCAATTTTCTCGAAATTTTTTCAGACACTTCCTTCAGAAACTTCTTTAAAATTTAATTTAGAAATTTCTCATTGTTTTTTTTTTGATATTGTCTCAGAAACTTCTTTGGGATTTTCTTCCTTTATTTCTCCAAAAGTTTCTCATAAAATTTTTCTAGGTATTCCTCTAAAGCCATCTCAAGAAGGTCCCTCAGATTTTTTCCGAGGCATTCCTTCTGTAACACCTTCAACGATTGTTTCTGAAATTGCTTCATTGAAATTTGTTTGGGGATCTCGTTGGGAAATTTTCAAGCATACCTTTAGAAATTCCTTCAGGTTACCTTTGAAGAATTACTTCAACATTTTTTTTATGTTATTTCATAAAAACTTCTGTAAAAATCTGTGAAAAAATATCTGAGAGTTCCAGGAAAAATCTCTAGAGGATTCCAACGTGATGTTTATGCAGGAACCACAGATGGAATTCCAAAAAGATACTTTCTAGACATTTTTTCGGTAACACCTGACGAAATTTTCCAAGGAATTCTTGGAAAATTCTAATAATACCAAAAAAAAACAACAATGAGAAAAAAAACAGAAGTAATTTCTTGCTGACATTCATCTGGAGAAACTCTGAATCTTATGTAAAGATTCCTAGACAAATCACATGGGAAATTTCCAAAGGAATTTATGTAAAACTTCCTTGGAATTGTATCTGAAAAAAAATTCTGAATTTCCTTAAGAATCCGAGTGAACCTCCTAAATGTACCCTTGGAAGAAATCCAGGTAGAATTTCTGGTGAAATACATAGAGGAATACCTGGAGTAGCTAATGATGAAATCTTTTTTTGACTTTCTGTATTAATCTCTGGAATTATATCTGCTGGAATCACTAAACAAACACACGAAAGAACTTCTAGAGAATTTCCTTAAGACATTCTATGAAGAAATTTATTGAAGAATCCCTGAAAGATTTTCTGAAGCAATCGATGAAGAAATTCCTAAAAGAACCTTTAAAATTGAATTCCTGGCGTTATGTTGGAATTGGGAAAGTCTGCGAATTAAGTTCAGAGGTTCACAAAAGTGTGATAATCCATAAATGAATTTCAGAGGAGGTTCATTTTGCTTAATAGGTTCTCTGTAGAAATATTTATAGAAGAACTTATGCCTTAAGCATCCAATATTTCATAAGTAATGTTTGGATTTTGAATAAATCCCTGAAGAAATTTCTGAAAGAATTCTGAACTCTTGATTTTCTAGAACTTTAGCGCCGTTAGAATGTCTGGAATCCATAGATGGTTTTATAAAATAATCCCTTTTCCACACGTGCTAAATAAAAAAAAAACTCTCGATATTATGACTTTTTCGATGGATTCTTGCAGAAATTTATGACGGGTATTCTTTACAAATTTATACCCCAGGAATTTCCCCTGAAACTCCTATATGGGCTCTTTCCCAAATTTTTAAAAGGTTCATTCTGAATTTTTCTCCAAGAAATAATTAAGATATTTTACTAGCAATTCCCAACAATTCCCAAAATCTTGCATGAAATGCTTCAGAAATCTTTAAAGAATTGTATCGGAAATCCTTTAATTCTTTTAGATTTTTTTGAGAGCTACCTCGATAAATTTATCGAAAAATCATTCAGAAAACCATCTGTGGGCATCTTTAAAATTCTCTCCAGCAATTCGCTCCACGGTATTTTTAAGGTAATTCTGAAAGGAATTTTTCGGAAATTCTGAAAACTCTATCGAAAATTCATAGGTTCATTATAAAGTTATCTAGGTATAACCCCAGGAATATGTTTAAGAACTGCTTTATAAATCCTTCCTTTCAAAATTCCAATTTTTCTTCTGGGATCACTTCAAAAAATTCCATAAGGATTTCTCTAATTGCTCCTACGGTGGCATCAGGAATATCTCTTCGGATTTTTTCAGAGATTCGTTTAGGGATTTTTTGAGAAGTTTTTCCAGAAGTTGCTCAAAAAATTACTGGGACTGTTTGAAAGAATCGTTGAAGGAATGTCTAAGGAAATCCATGGAGGATTGCCTCCCAGTGATACGATTGGAGATTCATACAAGAGGTTTTTCTTTTCATTTTTCTGAAGGGATTCCTGAACAAAAAATCCTGAAACAATTAGTTTTTAGAAGTTTTTTTTTTGTAAAGGAATTCCTGAATGATTGGCTGAGAGAATAACTGAATATACTCCTTAAGAGTCCTACCTAATTCCCAAAAAAAACCTGAGAACCTTCAGGAAGAACTCTGGAAGTACCGTAAACCGGGGTCAAATTGATCTTCGGGTCGAAAATGATCAGACGTTTTTCGATTAGAAAAAGCATATTTTCAATAACTTTCTTTACGGTATCGTGCTGTTGGAATCTGATCTTCATGCTATTTGGGAAAAAATTAGAAATAGTTTCTAGGAAAGTTTCTGGATTACTGAAGAAAAATCCTAGCGGAATTTTTGTTTATTAATCTCCGAATCTCCGCCTGAAAAGATTGCATCTTTTGAAAAAAAAAAAAAATAGGAGATTTTCTGGAGAAACTTTTAGAGAAATTCCTAGAAGAACTTCTTGAGAAATTTCTAAAACAGTTCCTGGAGAAGTCTCAATGAAAACCTCTTGGGGGAAATACTGATAATATTCCTTGAGGAATTTGTTCAGAAATGCTTGAAGAAATACTAGAAGGAATACATGTACGAGCTTCTATAGAAATCTTGAAAGGAAATCCTTTAAGACACTTCCTTAGAAACTTCTGAAGAAGGTCCATCGAAAATTCCTGACAGAATCCCTGGAGAAATTATCTGGTGGTATTCATGGAGGCAATTGTGGAGAAAGTTTTAAAAAAGTATATGGGAAGGAAAACATTTTCAAAGAATTCCCGTAGCAATCTTTAACCTTCCGGCAGTCGCGCGGTTGGCCACCTCCACCTGAACCACACTAATGCTGAGTACAAAAAGCGAGTTTTTTTCAACGTGTTGTACAAAATACAACAGCGCGATCAGTCGAGGGTTAAACAATTTTCGCTGAAATTTCAGCGAGAATGCCTCTTCAATCCTAATTACAGAAAAATAATGTGAAATAATAATTCATCAAGGGGTTTTTCACAATAGTTCTTAATGAAGTGCAATATTGAAGGTATTTCCATGGAAGAGTACGGGTTATTGGGGTAAAGTAGACCACCTAAGCATATACTTTCATCTAATTTATCAACCGTGAGATTTATATTCGAAACATTTATGGATATTGTCGGTCATTGTCTACTTAAAGAGCAAGAGAGTAGATTTTTTTTTATTTTCGATCACCTAACCTAATTTACAGCTCTATTGTCCACTAGGGCACTGCATGAGCGATTCCAATTAGAAGCTGTACATACACTTTGTACAGCGCCTAAATGTATTCTATTATAATTGTACGCGAACTGGTTGCCGTTGCGCTGATTCACTTTCTACCCTATCATGGTAGAATGATGAGCACGAGGATGTTGAAGTGTGGCTGTTGGTTGCTCATGTTTCCAGTCCGATTGGGGGTCCATTATGGGTTGCAGTTCGCCGATGTCCAAGTATCCGGGTTCATTAGAGCCATGGGCTCAAAAGAGGGTCAGTGTCAGATGCTATCAGGGGGAAAGACCAACTGACGAAAGTGCCGGGGCTGGGATCAAACCCATGACCATCTGCTTATGGAGCAAACGTGTAGCCACTACGCCACGGGCCCCGGTTAAGGGAGTAGATATGTAAAGTAGGTAATGAAATGAAAGACTTGATACTATTCGCAAGGGTGCGAAAAAGTGAAAGTTTTGCATATGATTTCGATGAACAGTATAGTGCAGGTCGTTAAACATAGTTAGTGTCTCCTTCCTGCCAATGATTTATTAATGTTTATAACTGCAAACAATAAGTTCCTAATCCACAAAACGGCAGGAGGCATCAACAACGAACGATAGACAGTTCCACCCTTGAAAAAGGCCGAAGATGAAGTCCCGAAACGTCGTGCAGAACAAAACTATCCGTTTTGATCTCCTAGACTGCGAGAGCCAGTAAAAATGAAAAAAAAAAACAAATCCAGTCGAATCTTTACGTTATAATATACCGCAATGATTTGTATAATGAAAAATGAAAAAAAAGTTTGACCACTGTAAATACAACTCCAGTATCGTCAGGCCAGACACAAGAAATCAATTCAGATTCAGATTCAGATAACTGCTTGTGACGAACAGGTATCTTCAGTGTGTGAGTATTGATGATCTTTTATTTTCAGGCGAGAATGGCTCCAGCTACGTTTACCGCATCTGCACAAGTTCATGCGGATGTCGGAGTGTTGTTGGTAAATGCTTATTTTTGACATAGGGGTTCACGCATTGGTGCGTGGATGCCAGGCGAATAGTGATATATTATGTGATTACTGTGAAGCACAGATCGCTTGATTGCATAACCTGTAGGCGTTATATTATAGATTTACACTATGCTGTGAAAATTGCATGGAAGGGAAACGGCTTTTTTTAAAGCACTTCTGGTCTTAGCAATGGCTATTAAACATACGTTTATACTTGAGATGTATATTTTTTATGAAGGCTTTAAACCTACGTTCATTCGCCTCTTGAAAATGAGATGTATATGTAGAGGAGAGTATATAGAGAAATAAGATAGAAAGATACAAAGAAGGAGCAAATGGCCGATCCAGGGATTGAAGTCCTGGGTTGAGCATGTGAATCAGAAACGGTAGCCACTCTGGTCTTTCAGAAGGATATAATGACATGTGAAGACCTTAAAGTCAGACATTAAGCAAAAAAAAAATGTTCAGGTATCTGGCCCCTCCTTTTGATTAGGACCAGCAGTCAATTACCTCGGGACCTATCAACTATGCATGAATGTGAGACAACCATACAGCCATTCTGCGGTGTATGCTTCAAGAAATGAAAACCTTAATTTCTGCAGGTTCATTTCAATTTCATAATTGGGTCAAAGCGGCACTAAAACTTCAATGCTGGTTGCACCAGCTAGTAGGTAATAGCTTTTAATCTGGGTAGAGGACATGTGTGTGTGCCGCCCTTGTATGTACCTTGCGGTTAGTGTAACCAATTTCATCACAAATGGATCGACGACGACAATTGCGGACCCCAGCGCAACAGAAGCTGGGCTCAATCTCTTGTTTAAAACTCTCAACCTTACGGCAAGCGGGTTATCACAGGGGGTACAAAGCAAGGACGATGGAATCGAGCACAAGCGTCGTCGTCCTCTGTGCAGTAGTGCAAGGTTTTATTCATAAATATGCCGTGAATGGTGGTGGTACTCTCCGATGCTGGACTGCACTCTGCAGCGACTTTTGACTTTTACTTCAAGAGGATGCTACTGGCAGACTCCGGCAGACAGACAGACACACACTGCACTGATTGTACTGCAAAGAGCTAAGCAAAGTGCCGAATGTCCTTGTTTGCCTGGCATCATCATCATCATCCTTTCGGTTCTTGGGCAGAAGGGATTTGGCATGGGAGAAAGGGTGTGGCGTGTGAGGTGTAACAACCATTTCAGTAAATTCGACTGGAAATCGATTTGAAGCGACACTTTCGAGATGGCATTTGGCACACTTCCATATGGGTCGGATGTAATCGAGGGCGATATGAGCGAACATCAGCAGGGGATTAGTGATGGAAGGGAAGGTGAAATTTGATTATGGTCTGAGATTGAATGTGAAACCAGTCGGATGGAAACAAATCGAGTTAGGAAATGATATAACATCAGCGTTCTAGAATTTAAGAGTCCCAAACAGTTTATTGTCCTCTCATTTTATCATCTTTTCATTTTCTCCTGTTTTAATCTTTAATCTCTGTCTTCTCTGTCTTCTTTGTCTTCTCTGTCTTCTCTGTCTTCTCTGTCTTCTCTGTCTTCTCTGTCTTCTCTGTCTTCTCTGTCTTCTCTGTCTTCTCTGTCTTCTCTGTCTTCTCTGTCTTCTCTGTCTTCTCTGTCTTCTCTGTCTTCTCTGTCTTCTCTGTCTTCTCTGTCTTCTCTGTCTTCTCTGTCTTCTCTGTCTTCTCTGTCTTCTCTGTCTTCTCTGTCTTCTCTGTCTTCTCTGTCTTCTCTGTCTTCTCTGTCTTCTCTGTCTTCTCTGTCTTCTCTGTCTTCTCTGTCTTCTCTGTCTTCTCTGTCTTCTCTGTCTTCTCTGTCTTCTCTGTCTTCTCTGTCTTCTCTGTCTTCCCTGTCTTCTCTGTCTTCTCTGTCTTCTCTGTCTTCTCTGTCTTCTCTGTCTTCTCTGTCTTCTCTGTCTTCTCTGTCTTCTCTGTCTTCTCTGTCTTCTCTGTCTTCTCTGTCTTCTCTGTCTTCTCTGTCTTCTCTGTCTTCTCTGTCTTCTCTGTCTTCTCTGTCTTCTCTGTCTTCTCTGTCTTCTCTGTCTTCTCTGTCTTCTCTGTCTTCTCTGTCTTCTCTGTCTTCTCTGTCTTCTCTGTCTTCTCTGTCTTCTCTGTCTTCTCTGTCTTCTCTGTCTTCTCTGTCTTCTCTGTCTTCTCTGTCTTCTCTGTCTTCTCTGTCTTCTCTGTCTTCTCTGTCTTCTCTGTCTTCTCTGTCTTCTCTGTCTTTTCTGTCTTCTCTGTCTTCTCTGTCTTCTCTGTCTTCTCTGTCTTCTCTGTCTTCTCTGTCTTCTCTGTCTTCTCTGTCTTCTCTGTCTTCTCTGTCTTCTCTGTCTTCTCTGTCTTCTCTGTCTTCTCTGTCTTCTCTGCCTTCTCTGTCTTCTCTGCCTTCTTTGTCTTCTCTGTCTTCTCTGTCTTCTCTGTCTTCTCTGTCTTCTCTGTCTTCTCTGTCTTCTCTGTCTTCTCTGTCTTCTCTGTCTTCTCTGTCTTCTCTGTCTTCTCTGCCTTCTCTGTCTTCTCTGCCTTCTTTGTCTTCTCTGTCTTCTCTGTCTTCTCTGTCTTCTCTGTCTTCTCTGTCTTCTCTGTCTTCTCTGTCTTCTCTGTCTTCTCTGTCTTCTCTGTCTTCTCTGTCTTCTCTGTCTTCTCTGTCTTCTCTGTCTTCTCTGCAGCGCTGTTATTGGTCGTGAGCTTCCCATGACGATGAACAAGTAGGCTCTTTCATCGTCGCAAGATAAAACGAGGATTCGCGCACTTCGTCATGTCATTTTGCAATGATCAAGCATCATGACGGAAATTTTCATATTGTTTTGAAATTAAAATTTTCTCCTGGTCCGAGCAAATTTAGGCAAGCCGTTGTATTTAACAGATAGAGAGGACATACATTCATGCTTTAAAGGAATTAAACAACGACAAAATCCATGAATGTTGTAGTAATTGCCTTGTTTACAACCATGTTCCGCTCCGTCGTGACCGAAAAATGAGCGAATATTGTTAGACTCTCTTGGTCATTGTCTCCCGATTCGATGACATTGAGAGAGGCACTTCTGTAAAATTCGCGTGACGACCCGTGTTGACGCTGACGCTTTCCAAGCCTGCTTCTCTGTCTTCTCTGTCTTCTCTGTCTTCTCTGTCTTCTCTGTCTTCTCTGTCTTCTCTGTCTTCTCTGTCTTCTCTGTCTTCTCTGTCTTCTCTGTCTTCTCTGTCTTCTCTGTCTTCTCTGTCTTCTCTGTCTTCTCTGTCTTCTCTGTCTTCTCTGTCTTCTCTGTCTTCTCTGTCTTCTCTGTCTTCTCTGTCTTCTCTGTCTTCTCTGTCTTCTCTGTCTTCTCTGTCTTCTCTGTCTTCTCTGTCTTCTCTGTCTTCTCTGTCTTCTCTGTCTTCTCTGTCTTCTCTGTCTTCTCTGTCTTCTCTGTCTTCTCTGTCTTCTCTGTCTTCTCTGTCTTCTCTGTCTTCTCTGTCTTCTCTGTCTTCTCTGTCTTCTCTGTCTTCCCTGTCTTATCTGTCTTCCCTGTTTTCTCTATCTTCTCTGCCTTTCTATTTTCTCTGTCTTCTCTATCTGCTCTGTCTTCGCTATTTTCTCTGTCTTCTCTGACTTCTTTGTTTTCTCTGTCTTCTCTGTTTGATCTGTCTTCTTAGTCTCCTCTGTATTCTCTTTCTTCTTTGTTTTATTGTCTTTCCATCGTCTCGTTGTCGTATATTATTGTCTCCTTGTCCTTCCCTCGTTTTCTTGTCTTCTCATGTTCTTGTTTTCTTCTCTTCTAGTCTTCTAATCTTTTTTGTCCTCAGTTGTCTTGTATTGTCTTGCAGTGCATGTTTAACATGCTAGTAATAGTCATGATTCATTACTCGTTCCTGATGATTAATAACTAAGCATAGCCAAATCACTGCTCATTTTTTCAAATATGTTTTTCACATCATCTGCGTAGAGATCAATAACACCTCCGATACTATCTTCGTTCCGTAACCTGCGAGTCATTTCCCCCAGACAGTGATGACAAATTGCAAAGCTCGTTCCGCAGGCTCCCATATTCCCATCCACGTACACGTAGGGCACGACTTCCACCATGAGGCACGTGTTGTCAGCAAATGTTTGTTATCACTTTCACATTTGGCCATATATTTATGCCTCGTGAGTGAAGAAGTAACATTACAGCCCAGCCCGGATGGCTGCTCGATGTAAAATGGCGATGGATATCTCGGGTTTTGCTCGGTCATTGTGCCTGCCATTCAGGCAAAAACCATTTGCCAACACGCAGCCAGCCGGCATATTTAGCCGAACATATATTTTCTGTCACGCATATGCGCTTGATTGAATTTGTTTCCCATCAATCATTCCTACTTTTTGTACGGACCGCAACTGTGTACACTCGGATGGATCGATCCTTGTTTAGTCCTACTTTCTCGGGTCAAAAGCAGATCCATAACTTAATTAGAAAATGTAAAATGTTTTTAGTAAAAAAAGTGGGTGTATCGCAGCCAAATGAGTTACTGGACCTTTCCAGAACATTAGTTTCCATCCATCTCTGTTGCATTTTTTCCATACATTTCTTCCCATAATTCACACATTCCATTCGGGTGTACCTCAGAACCATTTCGCACCGAAATCCTGCAAGTTTTTGCAACCCACCTCCGACTGAAAGCAATTTTCCTAAATATCATCTTCGCCCCGGTTCCCCCCAGAAGCAAAACGAGTATGTAATCATGATTGTCGCAAAATGTCCATTTTCCCTCACAGTCAGCCAGTAGCGAAATCCATAAATATTGAAAGTAAACGAACTTCCATCGGTGGTGAATGGAAAGAAAAATCTCCCCGGTCGTAAATCTTCGGGCGTCTCGAGTGGAAAAACTACTAACGACCTGGCTCTCTCTCTCGTCGTTGTGCTTCAAAGTTAAGAAAAGAAACTCGAAACTTTTCTTTCTGCATATGCATGAACGGCTGGAAATAGACATCCATCCCATATTGGAGAGCGCGATTCGTTAGCGATACATCATCAAACCCAAGCAACACACATGTTATAATAGAGTTACGACAGCGCAAGTTTTGGTTGTATAGAAGTTTATTTTACGTTATTCTAACATTGTGTTGAAATAACGTAAAATAAACTTCTATACAACCAAAACTTGCGCTGTCGTAACTTTTATATAACATGTGTGTTACTTGGGAAGCCAATTTCACATCGCTCGAAAGCTGGAGTTTTTCCCCGAGGCACGGAAAACAACCCCACGGCGAAAAATAGCTTCGCTAGTGTTGTTACAGCGGAATTTCCAATTACATCATCCACGCTGCTCGGGGCGTGCAGTGTTTTTTTTCCTCCAGAGCTAGGATTTGCGTCAGGATTCCGACGTGCGAAAGTTTCACGATTTAACGGGGAGGAATTTCCGCCTCTAACGGCTTCATTTGACCGCCCTTGTTTGCCCTCTTTGCCGTTGTTGGGAGATTACCTCGCAAAGGATCAAGAAAGGAATTCGAAGAATGTTATGCAGCTTCTTGAACTTTGATCCTTTGGTTTCTTAAGTTGGTTGGGTGGGTGTTTCAGGGTTGAGGGTGGAGGGGGAGAAAATTGCGTCGAGAAGTTGTGTGGAAAGTGATTGCCTTAGGTGCACCGATCTTTTCTATGAATTGCTGGAATTAGTTACGCGGGATGAAAGCGATGTTGAATCGAATCTACAAAGCCACACTTTTTCGGATTGATTTTTGGTGAATCGGTAGTTGAGCAATAAGACAATTTTAGCCCAGACCCGTGCACATAAGAGATACAGGGCATAATCCATAAGTAACGTTCACTGATTTTTGGCCATCTCAGAACCCCCTTCCTTTTACGCACAGATGCAGTCTTTAGAAAAGCTGTCAGTATCTTATTTTAGGAAATTATTTTCAACATACCTTTGCTAACATTTATCTATAATAGTGGGAGCATTGACTGGTTTTCAAATAATTTGGAAATATCAGTTTGTACAAGGTTGTTACGGATTTTCGTTAAATACACCAACTAGCTCATCCACTTCAATGGACTTGCCATAATTAGGGTAATCCCCAAATGTTTAGCGATTATCTCTGAAGTTGTTGTTTTTATTTGTTTTTGTTTTTCCATTGTAGTAGACAGATATCCAGTGTGGGTCATTTTAATTCCCTTAAACTTCATTTTTCAAAAGAAAATATAACATGTGTATCGGAAGTTTTCGACCCGAATGTTGAACACTTCTAGAAGATAGCTCATCCTAATGTTGACTGATTCTCGCTTAACCCGTAAACACCCGGGACGATCTTCTTTTGGTAAATAGAAATTCAACACATATCTTCTTTGTCTTTAAACATGGTACCTCCCTTTTTGCTTAAAGGCTTTTTGTATTTTTTATAACATCAACGTATTGTTTTTAACAGAAAACGTCCAAAGAGCAACATAAAAAAGAACTCGTAATATTCTGAGGCACTACTGACACAATCGTGAAAGAATAACACCGACACAGTAACGAGAAACAATAGTATAGCGTGCAGATCTTTAAGGTCTCAGTTCCAGAATAGTTTCGATGACGTAGATCACCGAGTGAAGGTTGCAAAGTTATCAGAATTGCACTTCAAAGCTCCAAAAGTAGCGTAGATTATGTCCCGCCAGCATTCGCTACAATAAAAATAAGATTTACAGATATTGCGACCCATACTTCAAAATACTTTGGGGTTCACCTGCATGCCAGTGGGCGCCCAAATAGCAACATATAGATAGAGGTACATTCGTGCTATTACGAGGTACAACAGATACGATCGTGAAAGAATTATGCCAATGGAGTGAAGAGAGACATTGAAGGTCCTAATTCCAGAATAGTTTGGATAGCCTAGAATATTTTAGAGAGGATTTTAGAGGATTTCAAGAGAGATTCAGGTAGTTTCCAGAGTTTCAAAGCGTTCCAGTGTTTCATCCCTTGAGATCCCCCTGGATCACTTGGAACACCCCTGGAACGCCTCTGAAACCGCTTGAATCTCCCTGAACCACCTTTGAAATCCCCTGAGGTACACCAAACCTCCATTTAAGTAACGAGTTCGGGCTGCCTGAATAGAATTTTAACCTAAATGGATTCATTACCTAAATGGATTTGAAGATTGCAAAGAAGTTGAAGAAAGGCGAGGATTTCATGGGTGTTTTAGGAGAGGAAGGGGGGGGGGATCTCAGAGACGTTGCAGCCGGGGGAGGCTTCATGGGTATTTTCGGGGAGTTTCGAAGGGTCCGAAGGGGTTTTAGGGAGATTTCGAGGGCATTTCAGATAGCTTCAGATGATTTTTGGTGGGTTTCTGAGAGTCTAAGGTGCGTTACATGGGGTCCGAGGGGGATTTCAGAAAGCTTCAGACGATTTTTGGCGAGTTTCGGAGGCGTTAATCAGGCGTTACTTAAGAGTTTCCGGGGATTTCTGAGGGTCTCAGGTGAGTTACTTGGGGTCCGAGGGAGTTTTAGAGGGATTTCGTGGGCATTCCAGAAAGCTTGAGAGGATTTTTGGCGAGTTTCAGAGGCGTTACGCAGACGTTACGTAGGCTTTTACGGGAGTTTCTGAGAGTCTCAGGTGCGATACATGGATTCCGAGGGGGTTTAGAGGGATTTTGAAGGCATTTCAGAAAGCTTCAGATGATTTTTGGCGAGTTTTAGAGGCGTTACGCAGGCAAACTCCCCCCTCATTGCCTCCCCCCTTCGAGCACGCCCTGAACTCCCATTAACTCCACTTGCAACTTAGTTCCCTTAAACCAACCTTATCCCTAATCTAAAACACTTCAACTACTCGGAACATAATCAGATTCCATTTGGTAACGTTATCTAAATGGAGGGACCCAAATAGATTTTACTTAAATGGATTCAACCTAAATGGAGGTTTGAGTGTATTTGAAACAGCCCTGGAATGCCTATGAATTTCATCGAAAACTCCTGATCCACCAATGGCTTCCCTTGAAACCACTGGAATACGCTTGTGAAACCACCTGAATCCCCACGAAATGCCCACGAAACAACCAGATACCCCCTGGAACACTCATTGAATCTTCTCAAACCCCCTACAGCCCCAAGAAACGTCCATCACACCTCTTTAAACCATTAACCCCCAGGGAATACCTAAGAAACGCCTTGAAAATCCCTTAACGTCTTGGAATACGCCTGACATCCCTTGGAACACCTCTGGGATCTTTTAAAAACCCGCTGGAACGCTGCTGAAACCCCCTGAAACTTCTTGGAACGCCATGGACCGCCCAAGAAACCTAGTGAGACTCTGTAGATCACCACTGGAACGGTCCTGAAACCACATGGAATACCTCTGTAACACCCCTGGAACGCCCTCAAAACTCCCTCAACATCCCTTCACCCTATTAGAAACCCAGAAACACTCTTGAAACTGACTCAAGCCCGCCGGAACGCCTTCGAAACCGCCGCTCCTCAGGACCCCATGAAACCCCCTGATACCTTTCGAAGACCCCTGAAACGCACCTGAAACATGTCTGAAAGTCCCTGAGCTCCATAAAACGTCTATAAAACCCCCGTGAAAACCACTGGTCCGCTCCTGAAACTTCCTGAGACTGCCTAAAACGCATTTTAAACTCCCCGAAATCCCATGGAACACCCCTGGAATGCCACTGGAACTCACTCAACATACTCCATAAGAACTACCCAGAAATACTATTAAAACTAACCAAACCTCTCCGGAACGTCTTTGAAAGCCCCCGAAGCAGGGATGCCAGATGATTTTTTTGAAAAATCTGTGTCGCTATTCCCAAAAATCTGTATCCCATACAAAATTTGGGTGAAAAATCTGTATCCCATACAAAAATAAATTAGTTCGTCTAGCCCAAAAATCTGTATTTCATATAAAACGAAATCTATACGGGTGCTCAAAAATCTGTATAATACACATACATCTGTATATATGGCATCCCTGCCCCGAAGCCCCATGCAACCCTCAAGAAACCTCCTGAGACCATTGGAACACTCCTGAAACGCTCCCAGAAACGGCCTCAAATTTCATAGAACAACCCTGGAACGACTTTGAAACCCCTGAAACCCAACGGAATACCGCTGGAACGCTCCAGAAACCCCCTACACTCCCCTGATACCCTATTAAAATCCCAGAAACACTCCAGAAATCCCATGAATACCTCTTGAATGCCTCTGAAACCTCATTAAGCTACCTAGAACGCCTCTGGAACGCTTTCAAAATATCCTGATGCCCCCAATAGAAAGTTTCTGATACCTCCAGAAACCTCTGGAACGCCTTTGAGACCCCTTAACGCCCTGTATCACCCCAGAAACCGCTTGAAAACCTCTGGAACGCTCCAGAAACTCCCAGAATACTCCTGGAAAATATCCTAAATACCTTTTGGCCGCTCCTGTGAAAATCCATGGAACGCTCTTGAAACCCATTGAAACTAGTTTTTTTAGAAAACACAAAATAAACGAAATTTGTATGAACTGTAGGCGTACACTTTGGCCACTCAGTCAACAAATTAGCACGTATGTATAATGAAGTTTATGACCATGTTATATGTATTTACAATGCAGTTAAGTTACATCGCATGAAATGCAGCAAAAACGCCTTATGCGTGCAAAAGTTGAGGCGATGTACGTGCATTGGCGGGACAATAATGATGCCTGTCTGCGACCACAGAATCCCACCCAACCAACAAACGATCGTATATGATGTTGCATTGGAGGCTAAAGTGGTAGAGATATGCGTGCACTTTACACACGGTGAAATGAGAGCTTGTACGTATTTGGAATTCCATTATATTAACGTAAACAATTGAAGCTTATGCGAGTTTGTTGGCGCACTTTAACGAGTTTACCTTTACATTTCTGCGATTTCATTCGTACATCAATGGTAGTTAAACTGGCATCATGTGAAAAGTACCAAATCAAGTCGTATAATCACCGTAGTACGCATCTATGCGGATTCATTTGTCACTTGGCGAGTTCGCTCGTACAATTTAGTGAATAAGTTATGTTTATCGTAAAAAAACCTCAGAATATCGTTTGCTACGATGTACTTATACATTCGACATTTCCAGATACTTCGCAATAAGTCCAAACAATAACATCATATGCGATGATAATTGTCCCTTCGCCGAACATATATGAGATAGCAACTTCAAGTAGTACTTTATACGTTGTACGACGTACATCCTTATTCGACTCCCGGTTGTCTGGGCAGACCTTGCTCCTATTCCTTTAGAGTTTACATAATTCATACGAACCATATGTACTCTGTTAAACGGGAAGGGGAGCTTTAGTATTTCTAACATGAGCAATTGAATGGATTGTCTCGGGTGCGCAGCACATTTTTAATAGTATATTTCACTTGACTCATAAGCGATTGAAATGGTTAGAAGCCTTGAATGAATGGCCTCACCAGCATTGGAGTAGCTGGAACACTTAGGATAATTCGCCAATTGTTGAACGATTAGTACTGGCATTTTTGTTTTCGTTTGTTTTTTCGTGCATAATTCCACTTCAGTTGAAAAAATCTGGTAAACGTCTAGACCCACTTATTCCTTATACTTTCCACTTAATTTGTATTCCCTTGAATTCCATTTTCTAAGAGAAAATGGAACATTTGTATGGGAAGTCTGTAACCCAAATGTTGAACGCTTCCTTAAGCTAGCTCATCCTAATTTTGGACGATTCTCGCTAATTGTTGAACGGTTCAAGCTTTGTTCGTAATTAATGACGTATAACCCAACCTAAAAATATCATTGACCTGTTTTTATTTTGGCCACCAAACCCAACATAGACCCAACAGTTATCCGATGTGGGTCCAACAGTGGTCCAACATTTGATAAAATTTGACCCGACATCCGATAATTTTTCACTCTGGCGGATTTTTTTCTGGGTTTTTCGTGTTTTGTGCCCAGTTAACCATTTGATTGGCAATTCATTCAAATGAGGGAGCGTTCATAAATTACTCACCATATGCCACACTTTTTGTATGAGACCTCTGAAATTTTTGTATAGGTCATCACACTTTTCTGAAACCCCCTCACCTCCCCCTTAAAAGCGTGACGTAATTTATGGACGTTCCCAAGGAATCGCTTCCCATTTGAAGAGAGCTCTTGTGGACTGAAATCTTTTTTAACATAACTAAATGCAAAAAATGATTGAAAAGATTTGACTAGAAGCGAAAACGACTGAAGAAAAGAACGCCTTTGAAGGTCCCTGAAATACTCCTGGGAACCCATGGGACCCACTCAACCCCCCAGAACATCACTGGAACAACCCTTTGAACGAAATCCTCTGGAACTAAATCCTTTGAAAAACGGGCATCGCTCCTGAATCCCCCTGCAATGCCCTGAGATACTCCTGGGATCCCCTAAAATACTTCTGAATCCCTCTGGTACACCCCTGGAACGCGCTTGAAAACCCCTGAAACCTTCCTGAAGCCCTTTGGAGCATCCGTGGAACATTCCTGGAACGTCTTTGAAACCCCATGAAATGCACGGTTAGGTACAGAGAAAAAAATCTGGCAGTCATGCTAACATTATTGGTTATGCCAGTGTTCAACAATTGGATCATAGATGCATAATGATAGTGTGATAAGAAAAATATTTTTTTTTTAAATAAAATTACAATAAAAATGTGAGTTTAAACAATGTTTAACTGTTAAGGACATCCTTCCAGTTCTTGTAACTACGGTGTGATTTTGATATTTGTGATCGATTTGCCAGCAAAGCTTTTTTTGTAACAACCAGGGTACGAAAAACGGATCACGCCGAAAAACAAACGCTTTGTCCTAAGCGGTGCATGTTGGTAACAAAGGCGCTCCGCAACAAACGCATGTCAGGCGATGAGAGCAATAAAACAAACATCGCTTGCCGTGCGTGTGATGATATTCCGGCTTTCTTGCTGACATTTTCGACCCACATTATCGAATTCATAAGCATTTGGACGAAATAAGACTCTTGCAAACCTCAGAGTTGAGTTTCAGTTGTAAAACAATGCGAAAATCACGATGTGAATAGAACGAGACAAATATTCCTACCGTTTTTGTTGTGAATAAACTCGGGAGCTATTTTGTCATTATCTGCTAACGAAAAAACAAAGCGTTGTTGCTGTGCCTTCTTTGTTGCCTATTTTTCGCTTGCGGTGGCATATTCTGCGTACACTGGTAACAACGATTTCTTAAAAATAATTTTAAGAATTGTGCAGTTTTCGTGTCATCAGCGGTACAAAATTTTCAATTGATATTTATAATTTTGGAGCTTTATTCGAGCAATATCATGACACACATGTATTCGCATCTACATCATACGTTTACGTTGATGGAAAATTTCTTAAGTTAGATTTAAAATAACATTATCAGGAACTATTCAACATTTGGGTAGTGTTCAACAATTGGCGAATTCCATTAATGGTTGGGCCGTAAATATTTGTTATTTTTCGCAAACTTCAATAAAATAAATTAGAATAAACCATGGTGAGTTCATTCGACTCTTTCTCTGAGATTCTTTAAGAAATTTCTCCAGAGATTTTCTTAGAAAATCATCTTGCTTCAGGGATTCATTGAAAGTTTGTTCTGAAATCGTTCTTAATTTTTTTTTCCACGGATTTATTTAGGAAACCTTCGGTGACTTTCTTATGTAATTGATTCAGAGATTGTTTAATACACCCCTTTTGAGGCTATACTCGTAATTTTCCCAGAGATTTGTTTTAGAAAATTCCTTCAAAGATTTCTTCAGATATTGTTCCAGAATTTTTTAAAGAAATTTTTCCGGTAAACCTACTATGAATTGCCTTTACATTTCTCACGTGGATTCTTTCCAAAATCCTTCTGGGCCCGAGCAGAGGAAAATATCAAAATAATAACAACGGAATCACTAAACCTGTTTTTATATCTCGGTTTGTTATTATTAACTTATTAAGTCATCGCCGTTTTATAACATGTTCTGTTGGGCAATCTTATTTTGTTATGATCGTGCTCTTGGTATATTTTCTTTAAATTACATTTCAATAACATGTTTTGTTGTAGCACAAGTTCATTTATAATTGTGTCATTGAGACTAGTACAATTATTTGATCATTAATATTACAACATAACTAGCTTTGCAATCAAAACTACACCATTCGAGATTTACGCTGTTCACAGCATTCCGTGAGGAACTGTAAGAGAAATTATTATTTTGTCATCAGTTCCTCTTCTTACTGACATTACGTTACAGTGCCAACTTATCAGCCTTTTGTTTTATAAGCACTTTTAAAAGTATACCTATTTTTTTTGTCCCAGTTTCAGTTAGGTATGAATACGAAAATAGAGAGTGTAATAGAGTGTTAGCCATTTTATGAAACATTTTGGATCAACTGGTGGAATTCAACGACGAACAACACATTTTCGACAAAAATGTAAAAAAAAAAATAAGTCATCGAGAACTCTATTGATTATTTTTAGACATTTTATTTTTATTGATTTCACTGCATCGAGCCCACTTAGATTAACTAGGATAAATGTGTCAATAAATGTAGTAATAATGTAAATTAATCATATAAACAACGAACCACCTAATAAAGGGTTTCAAAACGACGGTAGTTTTTCATCGTAAGTTGTTTGGAAAATAAACGAGAACTATTGTTTCTCTCTGTTTTCGATAAGAAATCGCTTGCGACAATAATAGCGTCCCAATTATGAATGAAACATTTAACAATAGATCCTATTGTTGCGTATCCCATTGAATGCGTATGGGACTTTGGAGGAGTTCCTATCCGCAACAGAAAAAAAGCAAATTTTGTTTTTAGATTGTTATCAATAACGTATTCATATCAAAATTTGTTATTGAAATATTTTCAAAATTCGCTGTTATTAAGTTGTTATTGAAACTAACAAAACATGTTATTAAACAGGTCTTTCAGGAACATTTTTTGTTATAATATTTGTTATTTTGCCGCTTATGACAGACAAGTTTATAACAGGATATGTTATGTAAATAACATGAAAATAACTCTTTCCGCTACTCAGTTATTTTCCCAAAATAACACATTTTATTATGCTGTTGCTATTCCCTTCTGCTCGGGGGTATTTTTCTGGAAAATCTTACATGAGTTGCTCCTGCGATTTGGTAAAGGAAATCAGAAGTTCGGTTTTTAGGAAAAAGACGAACCAGCCAAATTTTGAAGTCTCTTAAATAAAGACAAATCAATCAAATCAATAGTTCGGAATTACTTTTGAAAAATTTTCGAAGGTTTCTTCGGAGAATCTTCCTAAGCTTCCTTTTAACATTGTTACAACGTTTTCTCCAGAAATTTCTTCAGCAGTTCATTAGAAAACTCCTCCAAATTTATATTGTTCTTTTAAATTTTTAACATTATCATCAGATGATTCCTACCATAGTTTTTCTTTATCATATATTTGCTTGATTTTTAATTTTTACAAAAAATCTCTTGATTTTCATTTGAGCAATTTTTGTAAGAATTTATATAGTAAATCTCACTGTGCTTTAACTTCAATGTTTAATATTATCCACGTAATGTTATCTTCACTCAGAAACTTTTTTTTTCATATTCTTTGAAAGTTTAAGAATACATATCAAAATGAATGAGATTTGTTTTATTCTCAAATTATCTCCTTAACAGGGTCTTGTACCATTTGGGCAAGTGTACCTATTTTGGGCACTTGCGGCTATAACTAAGTCAATTTCAAAACGAATGATTTGAATTTTTGTATAGTTAGATTCTGCGCTTGCCTAACTCTATACAAAAAAATCAAATCATTCGGTTTGAAATTGACTTAGTTATAGCCTCAAGTGCCCAAAATAGGTACATCTGCCCAAATGGTACAAGACCCTACATGCAAAACTAATCTTTGAATACCTTTACAAGCTATTTTTCAGATATCGCCTGGTTTTTCTCGTCTGTTTCAGCTAGTAGGTATACTACAATCAATTACTTGTCTTGCATGGCCTACATCATAATACAACTCTAAATAACAAATTGATTTTCAACGAGGTACCACTTACAGTATCAAAAAGACATGTGATTGAAAAATTACCCACTTCCTTCCGGAACAGTCATGCATTGCAACTACTCTATTTATAAACATCAAACCACTGACAACTCAATCAATTCCCGACGATGATGACAACAGTGACGCAATAACAATCCTTCCGCTCCATAACCCCCTCAGTCGCTAAAATGTTTCCCACGATACCCAACCATTGTTTGCCAATATCAGGACACAAAAATCACGAAAAATGGAAAACCATTTTGGAACACGCTTTACCGATCAGATTGGTTCCACCCGACTGCACCTTACCCGCTTTTGCACCGACATATTATAAATCACACATAATAAACATATTACGTCCTGTCACGATTGTTTATTTTCCATTTCCCGGGCTCTGACCCCCCCCCCCTTATATCTCATGACACGCCTGTGCACATCCAATCATACTTTGGATTGACTGCTATAGGATTGCCAGGATGTATACGCGTTAGGAATTTGATTGGTGTCTGAACTCAAGTACCGATTGGGCTAGATTTTGGAACCCCGAGTAAAATCTAAGAACCATTTTTTTTCTTAATTTGACTAGAAAGCCAGCTTTAAGCTTCAACCTTACTTTCAAAGGAAGAATTTGTTATTTTTTATTCGTAAGTTGTGGGGAGTAAAGTTCGAACCCTGGTTCTTTGCGTGATAGACACTTACTTGAACACAACACCAAGTCCGAACAATCATAATTTAATTATTCTATCTGAAACCTCGGATCGGGTTACTTCAAAGCATTTAAAGCATTTACAGAAAAAGTGTAGTTAAAACGTAAATCGTAGAAATCTTCATCGGGAACCACCTACCAACAGCATTTGGAATAACCAGGGAAACGGAAAAATTATCCCACGTATTGGAACGATGATACCCCGTATGCATCGAAGGCCACACAGTTCGCATCGCTGCATATTGCGTATTCTAATCTCCGCGCAGTTTGCAGCCACTATTGCCGAGTATTGCACTGCCAGCAGTCAGTCAGTGCAGTAGTGGTGGAAACCATTGAAGCGTATTGTTGCGTGGAGTGGATAGGTATAGCTTTCAGTCAGCCAGGTACCAGGAAGCGCAGCTTCGCATCTAATTTGATCGATCGCTAGCTAACTGGATATGTTTCGGTTGTTTCTGCTAGGGTGAACCGCGCCTGCCGCTGCTACCAACATGATTGAATAACAAATTTGTGGAAATTGAAATCCAGTTCCGATGGGCGGTCGGTCGGTCGGTCGGTCGGCGGCGCACATTGCTCAAGATTGATTCCAGCGAAAGCGGTCAAGTGGAATGGATGGGTTTGGGAATATAATTATGGATTCACTGAATGGAGATAAGCGAATTCGAGCTGATGATCAGTGTGTTTGAAATCATCTCAGAAATGACCAAACAACGCATAAGACAAGAAGACAAAATTACATAGAAGACAGAGAAGACCGAGAAGACAGAGAAGACAGAGAAGACAGAGAAGACAGAGAAGACAGAGAAGACAGAGAAGACAGAGAAGACAGAGAAGATAGAGAAGATAGAGAAGACAGGTCGTATGAACCCCATCCCTGTGTGGTTTTTCTGGAATTTCTCAGTAAAACAAATGCATTAGAAAAACTTGAAACTCTTAAGTATCTGAGAAAGCATAATCAACATAATTAATAGAAAATCTTACGGATTTATACGGAGCAACATTAATCGGAGCAACTAGATTACCAGAAGTATCAAAGAATGAGAGGTTAAAAAAAAAACAACAAAACAAAAATGGACCAATTACAAAACCATGGGAATCAGTAGGCATTGGAAGGCATTAGAAGGGCATTAAAAGATACATTAGAAGAGCCAGACAAGGTTGATAATAAAACATAAAATTTTGCAGTAATCTATAAGATAATCAGGGAAGAGAAAGTTGAGATAGGCAAGATTAGAACGAAGCAGCAAAAAAAAAAAAGAAAAAAAAAAAACTGTAGGAACAAGAAACTTAAAGTACTTAAAAGTACTGAATGTGCCAGAAAGGAATAATCTAGAAGAAACAGAAAACCTGTTAGAACGAGCAGCATCAAAATTTCAAGCATTATTAGAAGAACTATTCCATCCAAAGAGCCAAAAGTCAAATAAAAAAGACAGTCACATACAAAAAACTGAAGTAATTTTGAATATTCTGTAAAATCAGCAGAATAAGAAAACAAACAATGGAAGTATGAAAGCACCGGAGCTAGAAGTATCAGAAGAACTATTGGAACTAGAAGATATGATGGACGTCAAGTAACCAAACGAACCAGAAGAAGCGGGTAGAGTCAGATAAAGCAGCAAGAGCATTTTAGGTAAAAACTATTAGAATTAGAACAAACTATCAGGAGCCAAAAGACTAAAATTCATGTCCGTGAGAATAATATATGAAATTGAAGGATAAGACAGGGTAAAAAAAAAACAAAATGATATAGGTACATCAAAACAGTTACTTAAATACCATAAAAAACACTTGAAAACAGAAGAAACTAGAAGATTCAGGTGACTAAGAAGAGTTAGAAGGATTAAAAGTCTAGAAATACTATAAGTACAAGACGATTTAGCAGAGCTTACTGAGCAGCCAAACAAAAAAAAAATACTGAAGAAACTAGAGAAACTGCAAAAATTCGAATAACCTGAATAAACTAGAACCATCAAAACGACAAAAAACATGAATACACTGGAAAAGTTAGTATTAGAAGAACAAGAAGACTAAAACACACAATGAGCCAGATAAATTAGAAGAAAAATCAGGAATTCATGAAAGAAAAAAGAGCTATATAAATCAGAATAGCTGGCAAGAAAAATTAAGAATTAGAGTAACCAGTGAACTTCGCAAAGGAACTAAAGAACCAAAAGATGCAAAAGGGATCAGAAGAAAGAAAAGATCAAAGATCAAAAAGGAACCAGAGGTGTCAGTGAAACCAAAAGTGTCAGATGAGATAGATGAGCCACAAAAATCAGAATAATTAGAAGGAACCCGAAGTAGTGAAAGATCAGAAAAAGAATAAGAAAACTCATGACCCGTAGAAGTTATAAGGATCTGATTGATTGATTGATTTGTCTTTATTGAAGAGAATTATAGGGAACTAAAACAATCTTAAGCATCAGAAGAATGACAAATAGTTAACTGATTCTAAAAAATAGCGTAGAAATATGAGGAAACTCAGCATATAATAAGATCAAGAATAACCTAAAGAAGATTCATAAAAACTTGTAAAACTAGTAGAATTAAAAGTACGTTAAAGACAACCCAAAATAATAATAAAATAAAATTCAGAAATATTAGTAATACTATAAGAGATCGATAAGCTATCAGAATTTAAAAAAGGAAAAAAAATCAGAAGATTGCGAGAAACTAGATGAGTCAAAAGCAGAAAAAGGAACCAGAAACACTAGAAAAAAAAAACAGGTTTATCAGAAAGATCAAATGATCATGAAAAATCATAAAAAACCAGCAGATGCGCAAGAAAATCCAAAAGTGCAAGAAGATTTTATGTGCAACTAAATAAATCGAAAGAAACGAATAGAATTTGAATAACACTAGGAATCAGGAGATCGAAAACAGTTAAATGAGCCAAAATGCGATAAACCAGAACATAGACAAGAGTCTGTAGAAAACTAGAAAAACCAGATAACCAAAAGTACAAAAAATACTAGTGAAAATCAAAACAACCATCTGAATATGAACAACCATAATGATGAGAAGAAATACCAGAAAACTTTAATCAAAATAAGAATTATTACTTTACAATTAAATGGGTAAGATTGACCAACAACAATTAAAATAGTAATAGTAATAGTTAAAAGATGTTCAATAAGATTAATTAAGTCCGTTGAATTACAAATAATTAAAAAAATAAACAAATAAACATATTAAATTATTATAGAAAAGGAAAATGAAAATCAAAAAGATTCAGACACGCCAAACGAGAATGGAAGAAGAGTTAAAATAGTCAGAAGGGAACGTTAGGATAACCAGAACCAGAAAACCCAGAAGAATCAGAACAACGTGAACAATCGAAAGTTTTTTTTAGCCAAAAGAAACAAAATATGTAAAAAATCAATTAAAAACCACAGAAAACCTAAAAGAACAAGAAGTGTTAAATGAGTTTAAAAATCCTGGAGATGTAAGAAGTAACTACACAATTTGAATGGTCCGTAAACTATGCAGTTCATAATAATAGTAAAATAAAAAATAAATAAAAAATAAACCAAAAAGAAACTGGAACCGAATCAATGTAAAGAAACAAAACAAATTTCTGAAGAGCTAAATAAGCCAAATGAACTTATAGAACTAGAAGGAACACAAAAAGACCAATAGTTAATCGAAGTTTCAATTCCAAGTTTGTGCTCCAAAACATGAAATTCTTGCTAAGCCAGGAAATATTTGGTTTAAATCAGTTCTTGCATTGTGTTAATCGTAGATGGAATGTGTCTTTTCAGCTGAAATAGTCGTTGGAACAAAGAGTTTTGGGGAACCTTAATCTAAACCCAAAACAAAAGGACTTGACAATGTACGGCCAACTCCGAACAATGCCAAAAACTTTTCCAATCGTGAATGAAAGAGTCAAAAGTTTCCGAATTGTCATCCGTACCGATGATGAGAGTTTTCCTTCGGCTTCTGATTCAGTTCCAAATATGTATGCAATACAGTTGATGAGGTAGACCCGCCCTGGGAACCCTGGGATCCTCGCCGCATTAGTCAACGATGAGACAATTGAATAAAGCAAATTGAATTTCTGAGCATCAAACATCGTTGTCTTCGTCGTTCGTCTTTGTCATAGCAGCAGCAGCAGCAGCAGTAGTGGATGATTGCATTTGAATTGAATTTAATTGGAAATTTTTTGAGTGCTCTCTTTGCTTACGGGATACATGGGCATTCGGATGGATTGATGGGACGCTTGTCAAATTTGGGGTTAGAATGGGGTCGTAATGGGGATGGTCAGATTCGATTAGTAGTTGTGCCCTGTCGGATGCTTTTGGACACTGGATTGCTTATGCATATTTATAAGACAGTGAGGAGAAAAGATTCACAGATCTGCTGCAGAAACGTTACAGATTCTTTCGAGAAATGAATTTTTGTAAACTGACTTTGCAAACAAGTAATGCAATTCTAGATTTCAATTCACCATATCGAATAGATAACTCAACATAACGATATGGATATACCCATGCTTGAAATCACGCTCCGTTGATTCTTGATTTGGTACAAAGAAGAACTACATTTCAACATCAGGCTATAAGGAAACGGAAGAACAATATCCAGGAACGAATCCTACTGAAGTTGTAGATGCATTCAGAGAGGAATCGACAATGCTTTGTGAGAAACGTTGAGGACGACGACGACGACGATGGCGATGACGGTATTCTCATTAGAACATCGTAATTCCATTTCGAAACCGGTCCAGCTATTGTATTGATTTTGCAGTGAAGATGAGCTTCACCGGTCGTTGATTTCAACTTTGCCTGTCGTACCTACCCTGGATGCGATTAATTCGAAATAGTTCAAAACATGACCATCGCCGTTTCCTAGGAAGCAGACCGTTTCCTGCTTTGTTTGATGCAATCAGATATCAGAGGAGATTGGGGTACGATAACTCACGCGATATTCACGCGTGGAATCATCGAACTTGTATGAACACAAAGCGGTTTAGCATGGTAAGATAAACAGAAAAATGCAAGGAGAAATGAGTTCACCACAGCACGAAGTTAGTGTGAAAGCTAAAGCACAAACATCCATGGATCGGAACGATATGCAGATGTTTCATGTAGCCATGAAGGAAACGGGAGCAAAACTACGCCGTGATCACCGTTTACACTTACCAAGAAAAAAGCAAAAGCTTGAAGGTTCAAGCTTCTATTGCAAAGATAGGTATTTGTACTGCAATCAAAGTGATTACTCTGAATTACTTAGAGAGGATGCATTTCACTCCACATTCCCCGGAGGAATGTTGATCTCGTATCTTCAGGTCAAAGCTGCGGGTTGCAGGTTGCTGGTTGTTGCTAGCCTAGCCAGCATCGCAATCAACGTGCCAGTTTTGGCACAGTTTTAGGGTTTACAACACGGATACGATGCTCAGACGCTCATTAACTCGATAAAGACCACACATCGCTTCGTCGTCATCGTCGTTGGCTTGTATCGACAACGACGTAAACTGGGCTACACGTGGAGGAAGGCTCATGAGTGTAATTTGCGGTTTGAGCTTGTCTATCCGGCGGATTTCTGACATGCGAAACTTGGTAGTGTGTAGTGCTTTGGGGTGAAATTTTCTATTCGTTTCTAGTTACAGTGAAGGTTTCAGTAGGATACTGAAATGCCAGTGCTAAAAATGTCTTTTCGACAAATTCAGATTAAATCAGCTACAGTTAATCACAAAAGCTGAACCTGAAAATATGGTATCAGCTTCAGGATCAGCTGCTGAAATTAGCTGTAGGTGATTGAATCTATGCAGTCACTGAAAGTTAGAGGAAATCGCTAAAAGCTACTAAAAGTTTTAATGCCAAAAAAGTATCTAAAAAACAAAATAGGAAAAACAGGCAAAACAATATCAACATCAATATCTATTTATATAATGATACACTGAATTCAATGAATTAAACTGGGAGAAAATATGTAGTTACTATCAGCAAGTAAATTGAGGCAATTTAGAGTGCAAGAGGTTTTATTCCTGCGAGTTCGAAAATGAGCCACTAAGGTTTTTTAAGGCAGTTTCAGGAGTGGAAACCTCTTCAGCCAGGTAACAGTCATCTCACCAAGGAAGAGGAGGATTATTGGAGTACAATAGGAGCAAAAAAGTGGGACAAAAGGAAAGTTGGAAGGTTTCTAGAAGTTTAAAAATAAAGAGGTGTGTCAATGGTCTGTAGATGTTTCAAGGGTTCGAAGAGTTTCAGAAGAGTTTGAAAAGGGTCCCAGGATCAAGGTTGCGACCATTCACTTGCAAAGATTTACATTCATTTGCTATTATCTCAGTTCAGAAGCATGTTATCGAAAAACAATGTATGGATAAATTTAACCTTGTAGTTTTATCTGAAAGTTTGCCGAATAACATTGGGGTCGCAAACGCATACCAAAGTCGTGAGCGAGCTGTGAAGGCAACTTTCCACAGCGTGAATGAAATTTACATTCACCGCGTTGAGAGTTGCCTTCACAGCTCGCTCACGACTTTTGTATACGTTTGCGACCCCAATGTTATTCGGCAAACTTTCAGATAAAACTACAAGGTTAAATTCATCCATACATTGTTTTTCGATAGCATGCTTCTGAACTGGGATAATAGCAAATGAATGTAAATTTTTGCAAGTGAATGGTTGCAACCTTGCCCAGAATTTAGGTAATATCACACGTGTTTGAAGGGGTTACAGAGGGGTTGAGGTTGATGAAGGTTTTAGGGGAACGATAGGGAGATGGGTAATACACCAAAACCTCCATTAAGCAATGAGTAGGGACTAAACGGATTTCGAGGCTGCGAAGATGTTTCACAAGGGCAAGTTACGTGATTTAAAGGGAGGTCATGCGGGAAAGTTCAGTGGGCTTTCAATGGAATTTCAGGAGGGGATGAGGATTCGCAGGGTCTCACGTGTTTTACAGGGAGTCCGAGGGGTATTTCGTAGGCATTTCAGGAAGTTCACAGAATTTTCAACGAGTTCAGAAGACGTTATAGGACCTTTTTCGGGGGTTTTCGGAGGGTATCATGTGCGTTACATGAGGCTCGAGGGAACTTTCGGGAGGTTCTTGGAGGCATTTTAAGAAGATTCAGATGATGTTCAAGGGGTTCCGGAGGCGTTACAGGGGCGTTTTCTGGAGTTTCGGAGGGTCACAGGTGCGTTCGTAAGGTCCGAGAAGGTAATAGGGGGTTTCCGATGGTATTTCAGGAAGTTTCAGAACATTTTCATCGAGTTTCAGAGACGTTGCAGATGCGTTTTCTGGGGTTTCTGAGAGTCTGAGGTGCGTTACAAAGAACTCTAGGAAGTTTCAAGCGGTTTTCGGTGGCATCTCAGGAAGTTTGGGAGGGTTTTCAGCGGGTATCAGAGGCGTTACCGAGGCGTTTTTAGGGGCTTTGGAGGATCTCAGGTGGATGTCCATTACAGGGCGTTTCAGGAAGATTTCGAGTATTTTCAGTGGATTTCGGATGCGTTACTCGAGTGTTTCAATGATTCTGATGTGCGTTATAGGGGGTCCGAGGTTGCTTCAGGGGTTCTCGGAGCCCTTTCATGAAGTTTCGGTGGATTGTCAGCGGGTTTCAGAGTCGTATTTAGGAATTCCGGAGGGTCTCAGAGTCGTTACAGGGATGTTTAAGGTTGCTTACAATTTTTGAAAATACATGTTGGATCATTGCTCTCAACTGAGCTTCAGGAGGATTTTAGAGGTGTGTTAAGCATTCCAGACTATTTCAGAAGCGATTCAACATGTACTAGACTAATTATGCTTGTAGATCAAATGACCTGTACTCCAGAGAGCTTCGGGAGGTTCTTAAACAAACATAAGTCATCACTTGCCATCACATAGCTACATGAGACTGCGCAAGCATGAATTGCATTCAAACACTTAAGTTATGCTTGTAGATTTGATGACTTTTATTCAAGACAGTGCTTAAAGAACCCTAAATAGTCTCAACTCCCCCCTCTCATCTTTCACTCTTGAACATGCCTTAAACTCCCCTGAACTTCACTCGTTATTTCTTTTTCATAAACCAACTTAATCCCTATCTTAAGTACTCCAACTGTTCTGAACACAATCAATTTCTCTTTAGGTAACGTCTACCTGAATGGGGGTTTCAATGTACGCAAATTATAGAAAAAGGGTTTTTAGGGGTTCCAAGGGTTTTGAAAGAGTTTCAGAGGGAATTCAGTAGGCTTCAGGAGGGATTTCAAAGGAATCATAGAGGGGGTTAGCCGTTTAACGACAATAGGGGCTCGATTTTTGTTCCACCTGAGGAAGTTTTTCGGCAATTTCATCTATCTATCCATTACCCCAGAAAGTCTATTCGGGGCCTACTCTATTTCTGCTGAGAATACCTCCAGAAGCCTGTTTTTAGCCTCCACAAATTCTATCTGTATATTTCTCCAGGTATTCATAGTGGGGATTCCGGAACTTCATCTGTGAACTATTCCAGAAATACCATGTAAGAATTCTTTCAGGAATCCTCGACAGAGATTCTCACCGAAACCCATTCAGGATTTCACAAGAAATTCCTTCTGGCTCTGGGGATTACTTCACAATTTTAATCTGAAATTCCTTCGAGAATTCATTGGTGGGATTAACCCTAAAATACGATACAGAAATCTCTTCAGGAAATCGTGTGGGATTCCTAAAAGGAACCCTTGATGGATTTTCAAAATTCCCAGTAGAAATTTCTGGAAGCATGATGGAATTATTTCTTCCTCTTGGAAGTTCTGGATAACAATTCGTCAGAATTTCCTTCTAAAAAACCTTCAAGAGTTTTCGGTATCTTGTTGGAGTTCCTTCTGAATATTCTCTGGGAGCTCCTTCTCCAAGAGTATCTCCAAAAAGAAAGTACTCTCATTCCGTAAGTTTCTTTTGGGGTTCCTTCCAGAGAAGGAGCTCACAGAGGATATCCACCAGTAGGAACTCCGGCAAGATACCAAGGAGGAATATTTATAAGATTCTAAGAAAAATGTTCTGATGGGTTACCAGAAGAAAAACATGAAGGATTCTCAAAGAGGACATCGAGCAAGATTCCTAAAAGAAATAACCAAAGGGAAAGCTCGGAGGATGCAGAGGATCGCGAAGAATTTCCAATGTTTCTGGAGGGAGTGCAGAAGAAGCTCTTGGAGTAACTCAAGAACTAATTTATGGATGCAAGCATCTCTTGCAGGAATCCCTGAAAGGAGTCCTGCTGGAATCCTAACATAATCGGCGGCGAGTATCTTGGAGCTCTTGGAACTCTTGAAGAAACCAGTATAGAAATTCTTGGAGAAATTCCTTTTTTTGTCCTTGCACTCTTCGGTGCGCAATCCAAGGAAGATTTCCTAAACAAATGCCAGTAGGAATTCTTTGAAAGCTCTCAGAAGGGACTCCTGATGCAATCCTTGAAAATATTTTTTTTGAAATCCCTGGTACAACCCAAACAAAATTTGTGAAGCAGTCTCAGGATAAAATATTGAAATAACCCTCTATGGAACTTTGAAGGAATCCCTGTAGAAACTCCAAATGTAATTTTATAAATGTTTTCTGGTAGAAGTTCCAGGCGTAGTTGTGAAAGAATACCAAGAGATTACATTGCAAAATCCAATTAATTCATAAATTCATAAATGCAACTCTGCAGAAACTACTCAAAGTATCCCTTAACGATTTACTGGAGGGATCTCAGATTAAATTCATGGAGCAATTCCTAGTGGAACTTCTGATGGAAATCCCAAAGGAACTTCTGGAGGATCTTCGGAGTTCTAGCGGAACTTCGGCTATAACTCATGACACCTCTTAAAATTTCCCTAAAAATTTCCTTTATCCCCTGAAACCTCTCTAAAATTTCCCTCAAACCTCTTTGAAATCCCATTGAATCCTTTCTGAAATGCTGTGAAAGTTTCTTGGATCATCACTAATACATCTTGTAATCTGTAAGCCCCATAAGCTACATTTCTTCCATCATTCGACATCTGAAACCACGTGAGTCTACCTTACCAACACCTCAATTGCCCCTGCTTCCTTGAAATGCGCTAATACTATTCTTCATCTCATTCAAGTCCCGTTGAAACTGCATTTTCTGCTTTGTTTTTATAAACGCTTCAGATGCCATTGTCATGCAGGCAAAATGACGGAGGCCTCTTGACGGACGGACGTTAGGTGATCGAAAGATGGAAGCACAAATTTGATGAGCACCTGAATGGCGTGGAGAACGTAGGTACGGGAGATCACGACTGCGCCAATGCAGCAGAGGACGGAAATGAACCAACTCCCACGCTGAGGGAAGTTAAGGATGCCATTCACCAACTCAAAACCAACAAAGCAGCTGGTAAGGATGATATTGAAGCTGAACTCATCAAAATGGGCACAGAAAAATTGGGGTCTAGAAAACCGAACAGCTACCGGAAAAGTGGAAGGAAAAGGTAATCTGCCCCATGCACAAGAAAGGCGACCAGAACATCAGAGCGATCACCATTTCGAATGCTGCCTACAAAGTTCTATCCCAGATCATCTTCCGTCGTCTGTCACCTAAAACGAATGAGTTCGTGGGCAGTTATCAAGCTTGTTTCATCGACGGCCGGACGACAACGAACCAAATCTTCATCGTACGGCAAATCCTCCAGAAATGTCGTGAATACCAGGTCCTAGCGCATCACCTGTTCATCGACTTCAAAGCGGCGTACGATAGTATCAACCGCACAGAGCTATGGAAAACCATGGACGAAAACGGCTTTCCTGGGAAGCTGACTAGATTGATTAAAGCAACGATGGACGGTGTGCAAAACTGCGTAAGGATTTGGGGTGAACTATCCAGTTCATTCGAATCTCGTCGGGGACTGCGACAAGGTGATGGACTCTCAGGCTTACTCTTCATCATCGCTCTGGAAGGTGTGATGCAGCGAGCCGGGCCCAACAGCCGGGGAACGATTTCCACAAAATCCGGTCAATTTGTGTGCTTTGCGGACGACATGCGTCAGGTGAAGCGTGACCTAACGAGTATTGGGTGTGACCGAGGATGAAGAGCGGCAGCCACTAACCGAGTAGTGTGGCGCACTATTGCTGTACGTCTTATCCTTACATGTTATGTTGAGCAAATAAATGTATATAATGTATGTAATACTTGTGCAGGTCCGATAATCGAACCCACCCACATATCTGAACCGGTGTTACAAAGTCATAACCACTAGGCAAACTGGAGACCCACATAAAACACCCCTTTATTTTATCCTGTGACCATTTAACGACTCTCCCACTCAGCCGACGCGGGGGTGATAACGACCCGAAACGATCCACTACTCTCATCAACACCTCCTCGCGATTTCCTAATCACCTAAAAAGCTCGCGTTCCGATTCCATCTCAATCTCACTTTGACGTGACAAACTGCCACTAGCCAGCTGAAACTGCAACAATCCGTCAGTCAGCAGTATTCGGTGGCCCGGCCGGCGCGGCGGAGGAGGAAGAAGGTCGACCTCACACAAAACGGTTGCCCATTACGGCACGCTTCGTCAACGAGCCACGTCCACCACCAGACTAGCCACACGTCCAACAAACTTCCATTGTTGTGACCGAAAATGTTCCGCATTTTTTCGGGGCTTATCACTCTTGCAAAGTCGAACTGACCAAACCTCTTGTTTTTTTTTTTGCGTAACGTCCCCACTGGTACGAAGCCTGCTTCTGAGCTAAGTGTTCTATAAGCACTTTCATAGTTGTTTAGGGATCGAACTTCAGACGTCGTCTTCTTCAACAGTTGTGCGCTTACCATCTAATCAACATGACCGCCGAAGTAGCTGTCACGGAGTACCCCAGCTAGCCAGCAAAAAAAAACCTCGTAATCTCGAAATTATACGCTTTATTGGTCGCAACCATGTAGCTTTCGCAATTAATAGCCACTTTCGGCTGACGCCCGTTGCCCTGGGGGCGAGTGGGAGTAGATGGGCCGCCCCCTGCGGCTGTGGTTTACTCCCTGCCGAATTCGAACACTACTCGGCCATGGGGCGTCGTCCGAAGGACAAAAGAGTATACTACTCGCAGGCCTCCTAGTTGATGGTTGGGCCAGCCGTATTGATGCGTGTCCTGTTATCTCTCTATGGGTTGTGGGTTTCGCACGGAGCTTTTGAAGCACGGTGCAGTGGTTTTCAAACCAGGGGTGGAGTCCACGTAGATTAGAAGTTTTTGACAAAGTGTTGTCAAGAATCATAATTTAATCATGGATTTTAAATGGGCTATAAGTTTTGAAATATACCCTCCCTATCAAATGTTTAGGAACACCCTCTCTAAACCCAATTACCGTTCGATTTCAAAAAATATTGGCATCAAAACCAACTTTAGACATGATTTGCAAGAAACATTTCCCTAACAAGTCTTTATTCAAACTTTTTCCAAAGTTGGAATATTTTCTAAAATAAAACTGAAAATAAAGGCAGTGTCGCTAAAAATTGGGTGGACCAAATTTTCAGATGAGAGTAGTAATATAACTTATTTTCTATTGCGTAGTTTTCAACTACTTTTTACAGAGCGGACAAATCTAGATAAAAAGTTAATTTATGAATGTACTGTTGAAGTCATTGATTAAAAGGCCAAGTGCCAGTGGGGACGTAGAGACATAAAGAAGAAGAAGAAGTATTAAAGTTGATTTTCTTTTAGCAGGCTATTTATTGCATTCAGTTTGATAATAATTACGGTGCATTTATATATTTTCTATGGTGTAATATTAATTTTGTATGATGCAATCTATTTATTTTTCCTAAGGAGCAATAAGTATTCAATTTGCTATGGGTACAATTTTCATTTTTTATAGAGGATTCGTATTTTTTTCTTAAGTTTGTATTGGTGCACTCCCCTTACACTCAGAAAATCTCATGTTTACCGGTACATTTTGAATAAAGTATCGATGGTTTCCAATTACTTATGGGTAACATTACACATTCTTTAAGGAGCGCGTTTTGATTTTCTCTGGAGCATTTCCTGTTTAGTACATATGGTCGCAATAATTTTTTGCCTTTTTTTACTTACTGGAGTTCCTCTAACTCGTCTAGGTTTAAAATCATCATGTGTGAATTGTAAAAAAAAATATTTATGAATTGCACCAGTCGTTTTGAAACATCTTCGGGGATTCAGTAAGCATATGGATGAATTTTACCTTATTTTAGATAAATTGACAAAAGCAGCTGCATATGCACTCTCAAACTCTTATACAGCAAAAATGTAAGATGGGTATTTTCAAATATTTTGCCAATATTTTTGGGGTTTTGTCAGATTGTGATCAAAGTTGCCTGCATATCTTTAAAAAGTACTACAGGATATTACAATGCAATGTTCTTTTTTTTTTTTTTAATTCAATTTTTTTGTTTTCATTCATGTGTATTTTGAGAAATTCACCTTAGCAGGTCAATGAGTATACAGTTATTTAGAAAAAAAGAAACATTTGAGTTATAAATCTGAAAGATTCAAGCAAAAAAAAAATTGTAAAACCAAACATATTTGAGGTAAGAACAAACATTAGTTTTTTTTCAGGCCACAAATATAAAACTGTTTGAAATAAATCAAACATCAGATTTGAAACAAATGGAATCATTTTTTTTTTAATAAACGTGTTTTTGATTGATTTACGATAGGCCATGTTTGAAGCAAACGTAAAAAAATGCTTTTTGTGTGGCAGGTTGGGCCTACCGAAATAGTCATTTTCCCATTAAATTTCTTTCCTTTCGCTGGGAGAACCAACCTCTCTCGTAGCATTCCCAATGCCAACATCATGAAGGTAATTTTTGCTGCCGAAAACAACGCAATTTCAAGGGAACTTTTCAGGAAACTTTGGCATTTTGGTACCTGGGATTTTGTATCACTTGTTGTTAAGTTAATTTTAAGTCGATTTTTGCTCTCCCTCCTTCGTCTTAGCATATTTTCTCATACCTAATGCATGGTTCGTCACACAATGCCAGACTCCCCTCTCAAATGCTACGTCATTTGTGGACGCTCCCTTATAGTTTTTTCTCAAAATCAAAATTTAAAATCGATCAAAATTTAAGGGGGTCTTCAAGGCTATTTTTTTCTAAAAATCTTTAATATAAGAGAAATTGTAAATACAAGCATATAGACAAATTTTGTCAGAGCCAGTAGACATATTCCTAAAGAAATACATGTACATTTTCTGAAACCATTTATTGAACTCTTTAGGAAAAATTCTAGAAAAAAAATTTAGAGATGAAAATATAATACTTAAAGAAATTCAGGTGTACGACACGAGTTACAACAATAAATAAATGAATAAAGCTGATGATAATTTAATTTCAATAGATTTTAATGTGCATTAATGAGATTTTTAGTCTAAGACTAATTCATTTCGTGACCCTCATTTTACTTTCCATCCGAAGAAAGAATTCACATTTTGTGAGATAGTCGATAGTGGGATTCGATCTAGGTCCTCGGCATGATAGTCACGTGCTTCAATCATCACACCTGGTTAACTTTTTGTTTCCCCCTTTACATAAAAGCTTTTCGGCCAGATTTACAACATTGTGGAAACAGCCTGATAGAAATTCAGCAAAATATAGAGTCTGTCTAATATTATTTACGAAACTTATCAAGTTACATAATTTTTGCATAATTAATGCTTTGTTTTATCGAGTTTTTTTTAATTTTTTGAAGATCATAAATAACACCATCGTAAACAAGTGTGTTTTCTTCTATTCAGTGATATATTTTCAGAGTTCTGCTGAATATTTCGCAAAGATTCCATCCAACCCCGTATAAATTACAATAATTTTCTCTTTGATTATTCCAAACATTTTTTCTTTAGCAAAATTTTAAAATACTCCTGGCGAAATTTCGAAATAATTTATTGAAAAAATACCCAAACAATCTTTCGAAAGTTAACAAATGTTCAACCAGAGTTTCTCCAAGAGTTTCCACACGAATTTTTTCTACGTCTTTTATTTTTTCTTAATGTGGATTTCTAATTAAATGTGTATTTGTAATAAATCATCACCTGGATCTATTTTCAT
Source organism: Aedes albopictus (assembly GCF_035046485.1). NCBI lineage: Eukaryota > Metazoa > Arthropoda > Insecta > Diptera > Culicidae > Aedes > Aedes albopictus. The sequence continues at coordinate 485,709,541 of NC_085137.1, read as the reverse complement.
TAGTTAGAAAAGAAAAAAAAGAAAATTTGTTGTTTTTATTCATATGCATCTACCTTGTTCTAATACCTTTACGGAGTCATTTGCGGGTTTACTCGAGAATTGCATCATGAAGTTTACTTGGAAATCAACCAAAAATGTTCCAAGGTGAATTATAACCTTTGCATAACATTTATTCAGGATTTTCCCAAGTTTTAAAACTAAGTAGCTCAAACACTCAATTTATTTACAGCTTGAAAACTGGAATAAAAAAAACCTTGACTGGATCTTACTGCTTAGGCGCGCACTTAATGCTTCAGGGCATTTTTTTTAATACCGTTTCCACAAATTGGGCCGAAGGGTCTAAGATTTCCATGAAACTTTTTCCACAGGCAGGGCTCATGGATATACACTCCCGTTCAAAAGTTTGGGGTCACCCCTGAAAAACATGTCATTTTTTTAGGCCCATATCTCCGCCAATTTGCGTCCGATTTCAAAACCCTAGGTTTCATTCAAAAGATAATAAGTCAAAGAAACTTTGAACATGATTTAAAAGAAACTTTTTCAAAAAAATTTGTATGTAAACTTAACCCAAAGTTGCCAAATTTTCTAAAAAATGAATATAAACTCACGGCAGTGTCGCTGGAAGTTGGGTCGACCAAATTTTAAGATGAGAGCGGTATTATGACCCATTTTCTATAAGCTTTCAACTGCGTTTTACAGAACTTAGCTAAAAAATCTAGAAAAAAAGTTATTAAGTAAATTAATCCTTGATGTCATCGACCAAAAGTTTGGGGTCACTATCGTAAAACATGGAAAAGTGATTTGTTGATATCTTTGTCATTCTTTCATTCAATTTTAATTCTTCTTGGCTTATTTGAAACAAAATGAATGATACTTACTGCATAGACATTGAACCACACATATTTGTTGAAATTTACATATCTACTAAAACTGAACGTAAAGTTGCCTCATCTTTTGAAGCGTGGTACAATGTGCTAACTTTACATAACATTTTTATACACAAAAATCGTTAAATACGTTAAGTTGAAGACATCAAACGTAAATTTAGTTAATTACACTAGTTTACAAAATAAAATGAAAGTCGTGAACTTCTGTCAACGACCAAAATTTTTGAAGCACAATTCAGTGCTGATTTCGAAACCGACCTTCAAAAAATTTAAAGTAGAGCAGTTTTTGAGTTTTAGCTCAATATCGAGCTTTACAACTTTTAAAAATATGGAATTTACTAAAATTCAAATATCTTGCGTTTTGTTCAACCAATTTCAAATCTTTTTCCATAAATTACAAACTGAATACAATACCATTTGATCATCTGAATGCAGGTTTTGCATCAGATTGATGAAATTCAAGATATTGGCGAGTTTTAGGGACGATCTTCTTAAATTTTAGCCAAATTTCCATAAATATATGAAGAAATGTATTTTTTTCAATAAGAAAAAAGCAATCTCAAAATTCTTTCTCAACGTTTATTTGACATATCATATGTAGGCAAGTTACAGTAAAAAATTCAGCTCAATCGGAGCATTGATTACGAAGAATGAGATGTGTGAAGTGAGCGACGTTGCTTAAAAATAGAACAAAAATCGATTTCAAATCATCAACCTTGTATGAAAAGTCGAAAAAATTTCCCCTCTACTGTAATTTTTTTCCATCGCGTTTTCGAACTCAGGGCATGATTCTACACCAAAAATGATCATCAGCTTACCGAGTTCAAAAATGCTGTAAACTAGTGTTATCTTTTAAATGAGCCAAAAATAATTAAAATTGAACTATAGATGACGAAGATATCACCAAATCACTTTTCCATGTTTTACGAAAGTGACCCCAAACTTTTGGCCGATACATCATATTGAGGGGTGACCCCAAACTTTTGGTCGATGACATCAAGGATTAATTTACTTATTAACTTTTTTTCTAGATTTTTTAGCTACGTTCTGTAAAAAGCAGTTGAAAGCTAATAGAAAATGGGTTATATTACCGCTCTTATCTTTAAATTTGGTTGACCCAATTTCCAGCGATACTGCCGTAAGTTTATATTCATTTTTTAGAAAATTTGGCAACTTTGGGTTAAGTTTACATACCATTTTTTTGAAAAAGTTTCTTTTAAATCATGTTCTTTGACTTATTATCTTTTGAATGAAACCTAGGGTTTTGAAATCGGACGCAAATTGGCGGAGATATGGGCCTAAAAAAATGACATGTTTTTGAGGGGGTGACCCCAAACTTTTGAACGGGAGTGTATGAAACAAAATATTGTGAAAAAATCAGGGTCGCCTATTTTTCCGGAAAACTAAGGTGGATTTTTTTGTTTTCCTGTAACACTACTTAATTTGAAAAATCATAACTCAAGAACTAAGCGTCGTAAAAACAAAGTTTTTTTTAGAAAACGAAAGCAAATTTTCTCAGGGATCCAAAAATATATAAACTAGAAAAAGTTTTCCACAAAATTTCCAAGGTTGAGAAAATTTGTAAAGAAAAGCCGGAAAAATTATGCCCGAACTCGAGGAAAATTTTCTAAAAAATATTTTTGAGAAGGTTATTTAATAAGTTTTATTCGCTGAAATTTTTGGAATGCACTTTTTTTTCGTTTTTGAGTTATGGCCAATTTTGTTGAAAAATGTCCAAATGTGCCATAAAAGCATTTTCTTTGAAAAATCATAACTCAAGAACGAATCATCGTGAAAACAAAGTTTTTTTTCAGAAAATGAAAGCAAATTTTCTCAGGAATCCAAAAAAATATGAAGTGGAAAATGTTCTCCGCGAAATTTTCCATCGTTGAGAAAATTCATAAAGAAAGGCTGGAAAAACTAGCCCGAACTCGTGGAAAATTTTCAAAAAATTTTTTTGAGAAAGTTATTTTATAAGCTTTGATCGCTGAAATTTTTGGAATGTACTTGTTTTCGTTACTGAGTTATGGCCAATTTTGTGAAAATGACCATGAAAGCCTATATTATTTGGCAATTTTTCACAAAATTTACCATAACTCAGGAACGAAAATTAAGAGCATTCCACAAATTTCAGCGATCAAAGCTTATAAAATTAGCTTCTCAAAACATTTTTTGAAAATTTTCCACGAGTTCGGGCATAGTTTTTCCAGCTTTTCGTTATGAATTTTCTCAACGGTGGAGAATGTTGTGGACAATTTTTTTTCACTTCATATTTTTTTGGATTCCTGAGAAAATTTTCTTTCATTTTCTAAAAAACTTTGTTTCTACGATGCTTCGTTCTTGAGTTATGATTTTTCAAAGTAAAGGCTTTTATGGCACATTTGGACATTTTTCAACAAAATTGGCCATAACTCAAAAACGAAAAACAAGTGCATTTCAAAAATTTCAGTAATTGAAACTCATGAAATATTTTTTCGAAAATTTTCCACAAGTTCGGGCATAGTTTTTCCACCTTTTCTTTACGAATTTTCTCAACTGTGGAAAATTTTGTGGAAAACTTTTTCCAGTTAATATTTTTTTTTGGATTCCTGAAAAAATTTGCTTTCATTTTATGAAAAAAAAAATTGTTTCTACGATGCTTCGTTCTTGAGTTATGATTTTTCAAAGTAATTAGTGGCAGGGGAAAACAAAAACAATCCACCTGAGATTTCCGGGAAAATAGGCGACCATGAATTTTTCTTATTTTTTTGTTCATAGCCCTGCCTGTGGAAAAAGTTTCATGAAAATCTGAGACCCTTCGGCCCAAACCCGTACGGTAATAAAAAAAATCCCCTTCAGCTACAAGAACTATCAAGAAATAAATAATCACAATTTTTTTAACAATAGGTAAAAAAAAAAACATTTGAGGAACACCTTGGAGAAACTCAGTTTTCAGATAAACTTTTTAGTGCATAGATAATATTTTTTTAAAAGTCTTCTGGCGTGTTTTCATTACATGCTATTGGGTGAAATGTTGAAGGAAATTATGAAGAAAATTCTCCGAAAAATTAGGTAAATTTTAATGATTGGCTACTTATGTATATTTGAAAGAACCCTGTGATGAGAAACTATCATTGAACTGTCGACATACATACATTTATTTGTTCAACATCATTAAGACAAGACATAATCAACAATAGTACGCCACAATACTCGGTTTGTGGCTGCCGCTCTCCATCCTCGGTCGCGCCCAATGCTCGCCAAGTCACGCTCCACCTGGTCCGCCCATCGTGCTCTCTGCGCTCCACGCCTTCTTGTGCCAACCGGATCCGTTGCAAACACCAGCTTTGCAGGGTTGTTGTCCGGCATTCTTGCAACATGCCCTGCCCAACGTATCCTTCCGGCTTTGGCCACCTTCTGGATGCTGGGTTCGCCGTAAAGTGCAGCGAGCTCGTGGTTCATTCTTCTCCGCCACACACCGTTCTCCTGCACACCGCCGAAGATCGTCCTTAGCACGCGTCGCTCGAAAACTCCGAGTGCTTGCAGGTCCTCCTCGAGCATGGTCCATGTCTCGTGCCCGTAGAGGATCACCGGTCTTATCAGCGTTTTGTACATGGTGCATTTGGTGCGTGGGTGAATCTTTTTCGACCGCAGTTTCTTCTGGAGCCCGTAGTAGGCCCGACTTCCGCTGATGATGCGCCTCCGAATTTCTCGGCTCACGTTGTTGTCAGCCGTCAGTAAGGATCCGAGGTAGACGAATTCCTCCACCACCTCGAAAGTATCCCCGTCTATCGTAACATTACTACCCAGACGGATCCGGTCGTTTTCGGTTCCGCCTACCAGCATGTACTTTGTTTTTGAGGCATTCACCACCAGTCCGACCTTTGCTGCTTCGCGTTTCAGGCGGGTGTACAGTTCTGCCACCGTTCCAAATGTTCTAGCGATAATGTCCATGTCGTCCGCAAAGCACACAAATTGACCGGATTTTGTGAAAATCGTTCCCCGGCTGTTGACCCCGGCTCGTCGCATCACACCTTCCAGCGCGATGTTGAAGAGTAGACATGAGAGTCCGTCACCTTGTCGCAGTCCCCGGCGAGATACGAATGAACTGGATAGTTCACCCGAAACCCTTACGCAGTTTTGCACACCGTCCATCGTTGCTTTAATCAGTCTAGTCAGCTTCCCAGGAAAGCCGTTTTCGTCCATGATTCTCCATAGCTCTGCACGGTCGATACTATCGTATGCCGCTTTGAAGTCGATGAACAGGTGGTGCGTTGGGACCTGGTATTCACGGCATTTCTGGAGGATTTGCCGTACGGTAAAGATCTGGTCCGTTGTCGACCGGCCGTCGATGAAGCCGGCTTGATAACTTCCCACGAACTCATTTGTTTTAGGTGACAGACGACGGAAGATGATCTGGGATAGCACTTTGTAGGCAGCATTCAAAATAGTGATCGCCCTGAAGTTCTCACATTCCAAATGGTCGCCTTTCTTGTGAATGGGGCAGATTACCCCTTCCTTCCACTCCTCCGGTAGCTGTTCGGTTTCCCAGATCCTGACTATCAGCCGATGCAGACAGGTGGCCAACTTTTCTGGGCCCATCTTGATGAGTTCAGCTGCGATACCATCCTTACCAGCTGCTTTGTTGGTTTTGAGCTGGTGAATGGCATCCTTAACTTCCCTCAGCGTGGGAGTTGGTTCATTTCCGTCCTCCGCTGCACTGGCGTCGTCGTTCCTTCCGTTGCCGTGGGCTCCCGTGCCTACGTTCTCCACGCCGTTCAGGTGCTGATCGAAGTGCTGCTTCCACCTTTCCATCACCTCACGTCCGTCCGTCAAGAGGCCTCCGTCTTTATCCCTGCATATTTCGGCTCGCGGCACGAAGCCGTTGCGGGATGCGTTGAGCTTCTGATAGAACTTCCGTGTTTCTTGGGAACGGCACAGCAGTTCCATTTCTTCACACTCCGCTTCTTCCAGGCGGCGCTTTTTCTCCCGAAAGAGGCGGGTCTGCTGTTTCCGCTTCTGTTTGTAACGTTCCACGTTCTGTCGAGTCCCTTGCTGCAGCATTACCGCCCTCGCTGCGTTCTTCTCCTCCAAAACCGTTCTGCACTCTTCGTCGAACCATTCGTTACGTCGATTCCGTTCCACGTACCCGATGGTGCTCTCGGCTGCGTCGTTGATGGCTGCTTTCACTGTACTCCAGCAGTCCTCTAGAGGGGCCTCATCGAGCTCGCCCTCGTCTGGCAACGCGGCTTCGAGATTCTGCGCGTATGCTGAGGCGACATCCGGTTGCTTCAGTCGCTCTAGGTTGTACCGTGGCGGTCGCCGGTACCGTACATTGTTGATGACGGAGAGTTTTGGGCGCAGTTTGACCATCACCAGATAGTGGTCGGAGTCGATGTTGGCGCCACGATAGGTCCTGACGTCGATAATGTCGGAGAAGTGCCGTCCGTCAATCAGAACGTGGTCGATTTGAGATTCCGTCTGCTGTGGTGATCTCCAGGTGTAACGATAAGGGAGGCTGTGTTGGAAAAAGGTGCTACGTATGGCCATATTTTTGGAGGCGGCGAAATCAATGAGTCGTAGGCCGTTTTCGTTCGTCTGCTGGTGGGCGCTGAACTTACCAATCGTCGGTCTGAATTCCTCCTCCTGGCATACCTGAGCGTTCAAATCTCCTATGATGATCTTGACGTCGTGGCTTGGGCAGCGATCGTACTCGCGTTCGAGCTGCGCGTAAAATGCGTCCTTGTCATCATCAGTACTTCCGGAGTGTGGGCTGTGCACGTTTATTATGCTGAAGTTGAAGAATCGGCCCTTGATTCTCAACCTGCACATTCTTTCGTCGATCGGCCACCAACCGATCACGCGCCTCTGCATATCACCCATCACGATGAAAGCTGTTCCCAGCTCGCGTGTGTTGCCGCAGCTCTGGTAGATGGTATGATTACCTCTAAACGTTCGCACCATGGATCCTGTCCAACACACCTCCTGCAGCGCTACGATGCCGAACCCGCGGTCCTTCAGTAGATCGGCGAGTATGCGGGTGCTCCCAATGAAGTTGAGAGATCGGCAGTTCCACGTACCGAGTTTCCAATCGCAAGTCCTTTTTGTTCGCTGGGGTCGTTGCCGTTGGTCTCGGTTCGTATTATTCTGTTGCTGATTTTCCGTTACAATGGTTTTTTACGGCTGGCTCGTAGGGCCTGACACCAACCCCCTACTTTCCGGAGGACCATAGTGCACAGTTGAGCTTAGAGTCCTTCCCTGGCACTCGGACGTAGATCAGCCGCCCCTAACATGGGGATCAGACGCTGTTGTGAGCCGCTCCTCCTGGAGAACAGACGCTCAGGTTTGCCGAAGCAAACCCCCCCCTTCCCTGTCAGCCTACGACCAAAGGTCCCACCGGGGTTGGTTACCCGATCTTCCCTAAGGTTGCTCATAGTTTCCGGCCGGTACCGCGTGGAGGTAGGGATAGGAGTTGCTGGGCAGAGGCTAGTGGATCACAATGGGATCTGAATTGCGCAGCATACCCAGCCTTTACCGTGAACTGTCGAAAGAATTCCATAAAAATATGCGTATTTTTTAAGATACTACTAAAACAGTAATTGTAAGCTGTATAACTTAACTCCAAAAGAAATGCTTAATAATCTAAGAAAAAAACGTAAATTATGTTCGTATAACCCTAGTGTGGCCCGTATCCGCTTCAGATTTCACTTTTAGATTTTTAATGGGTTTTGATAGTATTGATTATGTTTTTCCCTCATCTTATAGATGAGTAGATTTGAAATTTATTTGCCAAAGACTTAGTTAACTTTTTGAAGTGGATGATGTTATAAAGTTTTTTTAATTCGGTCTAAAAGGATTAAGGTTAAACCCTCTAATATTTTTTTTTTATTTCATGAATTTTGATTTTCATTTTTCATTTTTTTTTATTTTAGAACATCCCTATACTAGTCCCTATACTTTCATATTTTTCCTTGAGGCCAATTTGGGTTATGAAAATATTTTGATATTTTGTAATTTATTGTTAAAATATATTATTATTTTCACGAAAAATGTTTATTTCTGTGTAATTTTTAGAAAAAAAAACAAATTCTCAACCCAACAAACATTGTTGCAGTACAACAAATGAACAATCGTCTTTTAAGCTTGAATTAGTAAATTTTGGCTGAATAAGCTGTTATTCAACTATCATTGCTAGTTAGGCAATCTATACTCATCCTAAGGATGAACTGGATGCATTTCCTTAGTTTTGTTTTTATTATTGAATAGCGGAGCAATCAATGATACATATTGCCCTTTTAAAGCTTGTAATAAGAAGGCACGAAATGTTGTTCGGAGTCAGTTTGGCTTTCTATTCTGCAGAATTATTAACTGTTTAGTTGGTTAAAGCGCCGGTCTAGCGAATACGGAGTCGTGGGTTGGAATCTCACCAGAACACGATTTCACAAATTTCTTCTTCTTCTTTCAATTTGTCAATTTGTAAATTAGCAAGATTGCGTGCCTTCTCATTACAAGTTTTTCCAGCGGAGCAATATTTTCATACACGTTTAGAGGAAGAAACAAGGTATCCCCTAATTTTTTTCTAGGTGAGAAATGTTTTTCAATTTTACAGAAACCATTTGTAAAAAAAGATTTTTGTAAAAAATGGAAAACATTTTTCAACTGCAAAAAGTCAGAAGATATCTTGATCCTTTCTCTAAATGTGTATGCCAAGTAACAATTTGGATTTTATCGAAGTTTTTAAGCGATTCAAAAACCCTAACAATAAAACCATTGATGCCGACTTGAAAGTCATCTCGAGCTCCTTATATGCCACGAAAAACCCACGTTCTGGCTAGTTGGCACAATCTTATTATGATCTACAGGACTTCGTATGAACACCGGCTTAGGATTTCTGGTTGTATCATAGTTTTGTTTTGTTTTGTTTATTTTCACTATCAATGTTCGATCGTCAGAATAAATTATACTTGGTTATTTATCCAGCCATCAATTGGAAAGATGCTGATCTGGAATTTAGGTTTGTTTTCCTTTTCAATACGTGTCAGGAAACATGCCACGGGAAATTTGTGGTAATGCGACTGAGACAATGGCAAAAAATAAGTGCGCCAGACAAACTGTGCATTAATTGGAAGTTAAATGCATGTTAACCTTCACATACCCGACCCCCGACAACTCATTTTGAAAATGATGGCATTTCGCCAATTTTCATCCAATTTTTTTGAAGTCGTCCTTAATCGGTCAAAAATTGGTGCAAGTTTATCACACTCAAGTGGTCATGTAATATCCGGAACCATTCCGGAGATATTCCGAATTGTACTGTGGTCAGGGGGTGGTGGAGGGGTTCTGTTTCGCCAAATGGCTAAAAGTGATTATTTCGTGTGTTATTGTGTTTGAGAGGCCCCCGCGGAACCTGTTTCAGGTATTCCGGAGCGGGCATATCAGTTGCTACATACTTCAGTCATTTTTGTCTGCCACATTCTCTTGAAATCATGAAGCTTAATACGTCGCACGGTATGTTTTGGTTGCAAACCAGAAATGTCCCCGATGTCACCCCCGTGGAACCTATGCTAGATGTTACGGGATGGCCATATTAGTTGATACAGACTTCAGGGTATAGTTTCTGACTTAGTCATTCGAAATCATGAAGTTTGATATATCGCACGATATGTTTTGAAAGAAAACAAGGAATGTCCCCAATGAGGCCCCCACGGAACCTGTCACGGTGATCCGGATGCGTCAACTTATTCAAATCTGATTATCGCAGTTGTGTTTCACTTTTCACAACAAAAATTCCGCTGAAAATCGATGGTTCAAACACAATAACCCACGAAATAACATTTTTAGCCATTTCGTCACCCTCCCTGACCCCAGTACAATCCGGAATATCTCCGGAATGGTTCCGGATATTGCATGGCCACTTGGGTGTAATAAACTGGCTTCAATTTATGATCGATTGAAGGCGACTTCAAAAAAATAGATAAAAATTGACGAAATGCCAGCATTTTCAAAATGGGATGTTGGGGGTCGGGTACGTGAAGGTTAAATGATCTTAAGCTGTTCGTGAAATCATAAAATTGAATAATGATTTATCAGTATTTACATAAATTATCCCGGCTAGGCGACATGTTTTTTCTGATAAAACTCTGTGTTCCTGATGATTTCTACAATAGGGCTAACCCTCCTGAGGTGGTCATGATAGAACTAACGGTTTTTTCACAGCATTTCTTAGTCTATGATACGGCCACGAAATCTTTTGTTGGTTTTAAGCATTACCTCACAGTTTTGTATATTTACAAAAAAAATCTCCGACAACAACCGCAAATGAAAGTTTTCTTGGAATGGCATATAATAAGTGATAAAAACAATTCATGACCACTTGCAAGTCTTTAACTGACGATGTTTATAGCAGAAGTTATTTGATAGTTTTATGGAATGCCAAAGGTTCAAAAGAAAAAACTACCACATAAAACTTATATAGAACAACTAGCTTTTTCACATACTCGTATAAAACCAGGATAAAACATGAATAAATCTTCAAGGCACGCTGATTGTTACTTGGGTGGAAACCAATTTTAAAAATATTGCTCTGCTTTTTAATGGAACATCCAAAATGAGATAAAAAAAACAAAAAAAATAGGTAATGCATATCGTTTTGCTTTAAGGTGGGTTGAGTAAAAGAAGGTTAGTCTTACCCAGCGTAAATATATTGGTGGATCGCTGGAATCCTCCTTGGTTCGAATGATTGAATGCTTGAAAACCACTGTTTCGCCACACGGCGCCGGTGTTCCGTGTACCAAGTTTACTATTTCGACTGACAACGACGCCCAATTTCGGTCGACATCCGGCCTGTCTGTGTGTTCTAAAACAATGCAATCCAATGGCGATTCCGATGAATCGGTGAACGAACGAGTCAGCCGAGCTCTATCCAGCTTATTCTAGTTTGCCAAAGCTAGCCAACGCCACTGCCGGTTGTTAACATGATTGAAGGCTTGATTAAATTAAGTGGACGTCCAATCGGAAAGCGCGAGCCACACGAGTGAGTGGGTGCCAGAAAACAGGGTGATATCTCCGTCGTCCGTCGTCGTCGTTTAGGGAGCGGTTAAGAGGTCCTTTGTTGGATGGACTAGAGACACACTCGATAAGTGGAAGCGGTGTGGCGCGATAGAAAGGATTTTCGCATGGGGTGCTGTAATTACACTGTTTGGCTAGCGATGGGTTGGTAAACGTTGGACAGCGATTAGGATTTCGAACAATGGACTGCGTAAGTGATCGTCAATCGGCGAATCAATTAAGACAAAGCTAATCGGGTGTGCGTATAACAAGGAAGATCTCGTTCTAGTACTACGGTTTTTGTATTTTTGTAGTTGATTGACGAGAAATTTCTCATGGAGAAGTCTGAGATTAAGAAATTAATTTGTAGAGACTCAAAACAACATTTTCTGAAAATATCATGCGAATTCTATGCAACTGCTCATAAAGGAATCGCCCAATTCGATACAAACGATTATTTCTAGTTCTAATAAATATATTTCAGAATCCTTGCAGGATAAAGTTCACTGTGACTCTTTTATACAACATTATTCACAAGATCAAAGTGTTCATAGTGTGATTACGGATTTTGTTTGGGTTTCCATTCCGTAGAAATTCAGTCTGTTCTGTGGGTTAGTAGGTTAAAGCACCGGTCCATCAAACTTGGAGTCGTAGGTTCAAATCCCAGCAGAACATAACTTTTTTTTTTACAAATTCAGCTCTCAATTGGTCTTTTAATCAACAACCTACGTCTTCTAATAACAGGGTTCTTATTTTATTACGACATACCAACAAATCTTGATGCCAGTAAAGGGTAACATAGATCTGCGTTGTTTACCAGACCTGACCCTGACCTACAGAGGTTCTTTCCAGTTCTCTCGTTACTCGTTTTCGGAGCTGCTAAGGGAGATGCATTAGCATTCATAAAACTTATAAAACAGAAGGGAGTAGTACCTACCATAGAAACACCGACAAACGAGACGAAACTTCCTTTTCATGTCGGAGCAAAACATAACCATTTGGTGGAGGCAAGACGGGGCACAGTAGTGCCAGGGAAATGCGCAATTATTATTTCACCACCATCCTCCAGCAGCCCCGGCACGGGCTGAGCTGTTTCGTGCCCCTCCAACTATTGTAATCCTGTTTTACCTCGCCCTTTCCAGGAACCACACTGACAGCACGAGCAGGCAGCCGTGAAATGAGTTCAAATAAAGATGACTTAACTCTAATGTTTAGAGCATTCCATTAGCTTGAGCTTGACTCTCGCTATCCGGTTTCGCCATTTTTTGCTTCACTGTGAGCTCGGCGCAAAAATGAAAATCGCATGAAGGATACATATTTTACTGCCTAACTAAAGATAATATTTTAGCTGTTAAGTGGAAGTAAACATTTTCCTGCCGCGGTAGGTAGGTACTCTCTTTCGCGACTGCGTGTGAATGAAAGCTTCCGCTCGTTCTTTTTTCGTGTCTGGTGCGATAAAAATGAAAATTTCAGATTTGACTCAAAAGTGAGCTCCACTCCAGAGGAGGACTCGTCGCTTCTACAGCAGCGCAGTCAGCAGAACGAAAGAATAAAAATCGTGACTTTGGATGGCAACGACAGCACCGATGATCACCCAAGCCAGATGAAAATGACGTCGACGAAAAAAAAATGAATAAGGCTCGACCGAATAAAGTGTCGGAAACTGCAATCGGAAAATTGTCAACCTCTAGCCCGCACTAGAAGCAGGAAGTTGTTGGCATCGTCGTCGTCGTCATCGTCGTCAAGGGAGGAGAAAAATGAAAATAAATATAAATTTTGCGAATAGAATGATGCTCCCTCTGGGCTGCCGTGGCCGCATCTCACCACGCCACTTGCTCAACAGGGTGGAAATGGGAATTTCATCGTCATTGGCCACTCGGTGGAGCCTCGGCAAGGACCCTGGATGGAGGGCAGCGCGGATGTGTTTCTGCTGTTGATGTAGATCGAGTCGACCGGCTGGAATGGAATCGAATTTCCGATTTTCCGATTCCGGAGCAATCGAAACAAATAGTGTGGCAGGTGAGGTGGAACAATATTCTGGCAGGTTTTGGGAACATTATTCGATTGGGAAGAGAATACCTTTCAGATCCAGAATTAACATAAAACATCTATGTATCAAAATATGTATGAATTCTATAGTGGAGGGTCGCTTGTAAATGAACATGAGCCTAATGCTTCGGCTTTTTTGTCTACTTGCGCAAATCGTAATTTGTGTGCACTTCAACTTAAACAATTGGTTAGAGTATTCGTTGAGTTTTTGTTCCAATAATATGGAATGAACTCACCAAACGGGCTTGGTGAACTAATGGCTACCGCTTCTGATTCGTACGCAGAAGATCCTGGGCTCCCTGGCCCGTCCCTTTCCTCATCTTTCTATATACTTTCCCTCCTCCTCTCTACATATATTCACATATTCATAGCCATCACTAGAACAGAAACGGGTTGAAAAGCCGTTTCCCTTCTTTCCAACTTTCCTAGCAAGCACAGTGTCAATCTATCATATGCCGCCTACGAGTTATGCAATCATGCGAAATGTGCAACACATCTTCAGAATAATAATACACACAATTCTATCACCTTACGCCTGGCATCCACGCACCAATGTGTGAACCCTCCACCAAACATATCCCATCAACACTCCGACATCCGCATGAATTTGTGCAGACGCTGAGGTATATTCGGTCTGCTGTGGATACAAACGATTGTAATCATCACTTCGCTACCCTTGCCCATATTGACCAGCAACCTGACGTGGCAGGCGTCATTGTTGCCTAGCAATAGATTTTCACCAACGCTCACATACTGAAGATGCCTGCTAGTCCCCGGCAGATATCTCATTGGTTCCTTGTGTGAGTGTAGCTGGTCTGGCGATACAGGAGTAGCATCCACGGGCGGTCAGTCAAGCTCAAGCTCAAGCTCTAGATAATATGACATCGTTCGATCAAATCCCACACAAATATGTTTCATTCCTGCATACACACGAAGGATGATGCAGAGCACGACAAACTTCTGTGGATAGGGTTCTTTTGTTTCGTTTTTTTGTTTTTCTTTGCGTGTATTTTAGCTTATGAACTAATTCTACACTGAAACGGGGGTTCTCTTGCAACTGACTCTAGAGAAAAGAGACGCCAATTAACTCACACTTTCAAAAAGAATCAGTGTAATATTTTTTAATATGATACAGAAATTCATTACAAAACATAATTCGGACGCGAAAGCATTCATTCTGGGATGATCCCTGATAATCCTTGATACACCCTGAGACCTTCTGAAGCACCCCGGAGACACCCGGGAATCTCCTGAAGCGCTCTTGAGACCAGAAATGCCCGATAGCTTTTGAAAACAATACATCTTTTTTTTTTTACCGAAATCGCATACAAAAAAAAGGCCGGACAAAAAATCTGTATGTCATTCAAAAAAAAAAAAAAAATATACAACCCTTCTAGCTCAAAAATCTTTATTTCATATAAAACGCAATCTATGCTGATGCTCAAAAATCTGTAAAATACTGATAAACCTGAAAGTATGATATCTCTGCTTTAGATCGCCTGGGAACCCCTGAGACCTCCTGAAAGACTTCTGAGGCATCCTGAAGCACCCAGAGATCCTCTAAATCCCTCCTAAAACTCCCGGAGATTTCCTGAAACGTCTCTTAGACCCCCGGAAACGCCCCTGAGACCCCCCGGGATCCTCCTAAACTTACAGAAGCGCCCGGAAACCCTCTGGAACCCCCTCTGACCTTCTGAACACTTCTGAGACACCTTGGAGCACCCCAGAGACCCTCGGTACCCTCGCAAAGCTCCTTAAGCCTTCTGATATGCTCCTGAGACTTCCAGGCAGGAATGGGAATACTCACTTGCACTCATTTTCACCCATCTTCATCATCTCCTCAGCTCTCTCACGACTTTGGTAGGGTCTCCAGTTAGCCTAGTGGTTAAGGCTATGGATCGCCAATCCTGAGACCGCGGGTTCGATTCCCGTTCCGGTCGGGAAAATTTTCTCGACTCCCTGGGCATAGTGTATCATTGTGCTTGCCTCAAGATATACAAATTCATGCAATGGCGGGCAAAGAAAGCCCTTCAATTAATAACTGTGGAAATGCTCAATGAACACTAAGTTGAAGAGAGGCAAGCCAAGCTCCAGTGGGAGCGTAGAGCCATAAAGAAGAAGAAAAAGAAGATAAATTTGGTATCCGTATGAGACCCCTACATTGTTCGGCAAATTTGTGGATTAAACTATGAGGTAAAAGTCCTCCATGTAGTGCTTTTTGAAAGCATGCTTATGAGCCGGGATAATATCAGGTGAGTGTAACCATTCCTGTTAGTGATTTCATCCCTGCCTCCAGGTACCGCTTGGAACGCCCCTGGAGCCCCCTGAAACCCCTGATACTTCCCTGAGACCTTCAGGTACCCACAGTGGTCCCCTTGGACTCCCTGAATTACCCTTGACGTGCCCCGGAACATTCCAAGGATTTAAGAAGGAATCCTTGAAGAAATTCTTGAGAAATCGATAAAGGTATTGCACAACAAAAATCTCTGAAGCAATATTTGAAATTTCAAAGTAAACTCTGCAAAAATTTCAAAGAGCATTGTGGGAGAAGTTCTTGGAGGAATATTTAAAGAAGAATATCCCGGGAGTATATTTTCTATAAGAAATACGTGGAAGAACGGCTGGAGATACCTCTGGTAGCATTCCTAGAAACATATCTTGAGTATTTTCTGGAGTGATTCATGGAGAAATGTCAAGTAATAATTCCTTGAACAATTTTCAAAAGAATCCCCGAAGAAAATTATGAATCAACCCAAAGAGGAAGCTTTAAAACAAACTTAAGAAGAATGCCTAGATGTAGATCTAGAAAATTCCTAGATACTTCTTGAAGAGTTTCTAAAAATGTTTATAAATAATTTCCTGGAGAAATGTCAACGTCATGATAATTTTTGGAGTAATTTCTGAAAACGTAAAATGGTAAAATATGCTGAGGGAATGTCTATAAACTACGTAGAATCTAAGAGGGGGACGGGAGGGGGGGGTCTGGCCGAAGTCTACACTCCATACAAATTTCGAAAATTTTGTATGAACAAAAGTCTACGAGGGAGGAGCGGGGGTCTGAGATGGTCAAAAATAAGTCTACGTAGTTTATGGACAGCGTCTAATCAGATACCAAAGAGGTGGGTCCTCGGATTATATGGGGATCGGCTCACTAGAAACTCGCTCTAGAATCTAGAATCTCGCTCTTCCTTGGCTTCGCGGTACTCCCGTTAGGGATGACCTCGAGAAGGAAGTGGACCGTACACGTTCCACCAGCTACCGCCTTAAGGTATGCTCTCTCCCCTGGTAGCTTGGGCGAAACCCCCTTAAACCCCTTAAACTATCCTGAGACCTTCAGTTACCCGCAAAAGTCCACTTGGACTCCCTGAAATGTCCTTGAGATTCTTCGGAACTTCTATGGAACCCTCTGAGAAACCTTGAAGCACGCCAGAGGCCAGCAGAAACCTCATTTAGCTCCTGGAACACCTCTGAAACCTCCTAAGATAACACTCAGACTTTCTTGAATGCCCCTGAGACCTTCTGGCACCCCCTGAAACTTTCTGGAGCCCCTTGAAACGCCCTTAAGATATCCTGATACTATCCTGAAGCCCCTAGGGACCCCCTGATACGGCCCTGCAACCTCTCTTAGCTTGGGTAGGGTTATTGTTCGTCGGAAATATTTGGACCCGTATTTTTTTTTTATTTTGTTATTAGGGTGACCATTTTACGATAGAGTGGCCCAAAAAACCAAGCAAATTTAAAATATCATAAATTTTGAACCAGTTGGTCGACTTTTAACTTCTTTTTTATTTGAGAGATATTGAACTGTAGTTTTCAGGAAAAATACGTTGGAAGGGCCAAATGGTGTTTAGGTACAAAAAAATGATGAATATACTGATTACACTGGAACCTCTTTTTATGCACCTGGCTGGGGGTGCAAAAATTAAAAAGGCATAAAAAGAGGGAATTCAGTGCATAAACTGATGAGGAAACTTAGTTCAGGGGTATAGTCTTGCTCCTGGGCGTTTGAGATGGGTTTCTTGGAAGTTTCCAGAGAGCCCAAAAAAGGGAGTCGCCAGAGGATTCAGGGGCGTTTCCGGAGGTTGTTTCGAAGATTTCATTAGCTTTTTAAGGGCGCACAGTCAGGTTTTGTTAACGTTTTAATGAGATTAATAGGATTGCAGGAGCATTTAAATACATAGTATTGAGGGTTATTGGAACGTTTCAAGGGACTTTAAAGACAATTTAGGAAGTGTCAGGAGCCTTTAAAGGGTGTTATCAAGAGGGGCATTTCAAAGAGTTTCCTGTGGAGAGGGGGGGGGGGGGGTGAACCCGAACCCCTCAATGTTTTCTGAGCTTTTCAAACTAACATGATTTCAATGGAATTTTCAATGGCTTCAGGGGCGTTTCGACGTTTATCAGGTCAGAGTCGTATCAGTTTCAAGAACACCTTCAAATTAAAGAGGTTTTCAGGGGCATTTCAAATAGTAGGATTTTCTTCAGATGCGTTTCAACGGTTTCAAAAGGTTTTAGTGAAGGTGTCTCTAAAAACCCTCTGAAACTTCCTGAAATGCTTCCAAATTCCCCCTAAACCCCGCTTGGGCCCCATGTAACGCACCACAAACCCTCCGAAACCACCGAAAACGCCTTTACAACATGTAAAAAGTTCTCTTATACTCTCTGCAATGCCTTTGAAACCACCAAAAATGCCCCAGAAACCTGCTTCGAAAAAAAGCCCCCATAATCCCACGCAATCTCCACCCCTGAGCCCCAGAGATCCCCCTGAATTGTCACTGAGCCTTCGATAGGACCATTTAAACCCCCTTGAAATGCTTTGATCTCCTTTTACCCCACTGAAACCGCTTGGGTCCCCTGAAAAGCCCCTGCATCCACCCTTAGCTTACCTCTATAAACATCTTCTGGTGGTCGTTGCCATAGTCACCGTCGTTATCACATTTTTTTTATGCTAAATATTAGTGTTGAATAGCTCTTCCTCTTTTTATGCAAAGCATGAAAAGGTGCATGAATCAAAAGTGCATAAAAATATCCTTCAGAAAAGATGGTTTAGTGTATTTAGCGAATTCATGATTTCAAGGAGTTCTTTATTTTTTGTGATGACCAACCGTTGTCTCCGTAAAATGTGTAAAGTGCAAAGGGAATAATTGCTTCACTAAGTAAACTTAAGAGAAAAAAAAACCGCTACGTTTCAATCAATCTACAAATATTTAATGTTTAATAGTTCAGACACCGACAATGATATGTCACCCCAAACAAAAAACAAATAGCCAGAATTACCCCCTGAAGAAGTCTCTAACACGAGTCGAAACGTTGAGAAATTTTCCCCAAGACAGTAAATTTCCAAATAAAAATTCCTGATATTTTTGATGGAATCCCTGAAGAAACCTCTGGAGAATTTTATGCAAGCAACTTTGTGAAAATTCCTGAGGAAATTTTTAAATGAATCTGTGGAGAAATCTCTGATAGAAGTTCTGGAAGAATCTCAAGAGAAATTTCTGCTCCAATCTCTGGACGATTCTCTGAAGGAAATCCTGTAGAAATCTCTGAAGAAATCCTTGGAAGAACCTCTTGTATAATTCCATCAAGAACCTACAGACGAATTTCACGCCAAGTCAACCAGACAGTGGTTGGCAACACCCCCTTAGAATCCAATTTAAAGCAACTTCGCAAACTTTGTTTCTTTAATTTTTTTCGAGACTCACATTTGATAAGTGATAAAGCTTTTTGAACGATTTCCAATAAATCATTGTAACTAAAAAAAATGGCGAGACCCAGAAAAAAGTGATGTATGGGTGAAGTTTGGAAAATTTTCTGAAACATGAAAGTTCAAAAATAAACTGTAAATATGATTCTTATACGCTGAAACAGTTTAAGATTTAAATTCTTTAAATTCTGCAAATTAAAAAAAATGTAAATCTAAGTAAAGACAATGAAATTGTCTGAAAATTCGGCATGTATCGCAAGATAAGCACTTTGAAGGAAGACATTCATACAGGAATGGCCCCTGCATCTTTTCAGGAACCAGTAATACTTAAGGTGAAACGGGACGCCGTGTTATTTTTCCTATCTTGCCTCTCTTTCTAACAATTTGTCTCGCGATTTTGAAGATGGTAATCTCGAGTTCTATCGCACTGGAGATGCTGAAAACCAGGTTTTTGTTGTAAAATGTGGAGTAGAATCTGAGATTACCGTCTTAGTAGCAACAGAGTAATGGTGGATATTTCCTCGACCGTCCCGTTTGCCCTTTTAACGGGCATGATTTATTGGAATTATTGTACATCTTTGCAACAAAAAAAAAAATCATCTGGACTACCATTTGAGAAGGGTCAAAGTCATTCAACTTTCATTATATGAATCTTACAGACAAAAAAACTTTTGTTGGACTCTTTTTTTTCTTCAAAATGTCTATTTTGCGATATATGGCGATTTTTAAGACAATTCTATTGCCTTTCTGTAGAAAAAAAAGTTCATTAAAATAATGGGCATTTTTCAGAGTGTAGGAATCAATTGGAGGAGTTAGAGGCAAAGGGGTGTAAGTGACAAAAACCCTCTCTCTGGTAAATGAGGTTTAAAGTTTTTCACCAATTTTTCATCTCATTCAAAATGTATAGAGTTTCAAAATCAACCCAATTTTCGTCGATTTATTGTAATTTTCCTAATCATCGTAAAAATAAACTTAAAATAGTTCCTAAAAGTATGTAATCTGAAGAATTTTTTTGATAAGCTCATCTGACTTACACCCCTTTGCATCTGGGCTCCTCAATTGTTTCATTTTTTTTAATTTTTTTACATGTAAGTTCAGACAATTTTCTCAAAGTCTCCCATAGATTGTTTTTGTATAGTCTTGTCATTTTTGAGATACAATAAATTATAAAAAAAAAATCGGTCAATAAACTTTGACCCTTATAAAATGTCAAGATAAATTTTGAAAGAAAAAAAAAATAAATATAATAAGCAAAGATCTTCAAAATACAATGTTTTGATATCCACAAAGTTTCATTGCATTCTGAGAGAAGACGAGTTAGCGTGACATTCATCTTCTTGAACTACTGGAAAAATCTGTGGAGAAGAATCCTGAAAAGGTTAAAATGAATTCTCGGAAAAGTACCAAAGAATAATCCCTGGTCAAACTTCTGAATAAACCAACGGAGAAATATCCGGAAGAATTCCTGTAACGTTTAGTTCTCAACAAATCTTTTGAGAATTTTTTTTGACAAATTTTGAGGGAATTCCTGGAGCAAATTTAATAAACTCACACGGGAAAGTATACTTAAAAATATCTTTAGAGGAGAAAATCCTGTCGAAAGCTAAAAAGGAACTCCAGCAGGAATGTCTTTTCTGAGAAAAAAAAATGTGGATGCGTAAATTCAATTGAGTTATTTCTTTCCTAAACATAATCCACCGCAACGGGTCCCAACAACATAATTGATCCAACAACGCCAGCACATCACCGGACCACTTTCGAAGA
Source organism: Aedes albopictus (assembly GCF_035046485.1). Lineage (NCBI taxonomy): Eukaryota > Metazoa > Arthropoda > Insecta > Diptera > Culicidae > Aedes > Aedes albopictus. Next base: position 485,689,114 of record NC_085137.1, on the reverse strand, counting down.
AACATGTTTCCAGATAAGCTGGAACACACGCCGAAAATTAAGTCCCCAGTGTGAAGGTATGCCAGCGTTTGCTTTTCGTAATGTTCCCGGTGGGTATCTCATCTTCGTCATCCGGTTTGCCGGAAACCATCCGGTAAGACACTGGCAGGACCTAACGCAACAATCGGTAGGGGAGAGCGAGGTAAAATGTACCCGCTTGAACAAGAAGTAGTTGACAGCCGTATGGCTTAATTATTCATGTATTTAACCTAAAAACTTTTTCAATTTAGTTTTGATCCGCTAAACGATCTCTTAGGATATTCTTTCAATACTGGCAACATGCAAACCAGATTACAGTTATGTTGCAGCAACCATTATTACAACATCCATAACGGCTGGAGCTGAAACAGACGCTGTGGGCGAGCGAATGCATAATCTCATATTCCCCTCTTTTCCTCGACCATCTGCATTATCATGTAGATAGCGCTCATGTCACTTATGGCCAATCGATTAAACCCGATGATGCATTTTATTCCTAATCACCCTACAGGAAAATACCGGCCCCCAGACAAACGTGTGCCGTTGTCTCGTCTTGAAAGCTTTTGACTCGAACAACAATAATCCACATGACGGTGCCGTCGTCGTCGCCGTCGTCAACGTCGAGCTCGACCAAGTTTCCCCAAAGTGTTTACCTTTTTCTGGAGGGTTTCTTTTCGCCAAATTAAACCTGAAGCTTAGTCTGGTCTCACTCGCCATACCCCACACCAGTGACCGGCCTGTCCGCAAGCAGGTGAGTCGGGATACGGTGGGAACACCTCCACCACACCGATAAGATGAGATGGGATGATTGCGATCACCGTTTGGTCGGATGTGGACAAGGGACATATGGGTTTGTGTACCCCGCTACTTCCATCTCATCATATGGTTGATGCCCGGATGGGGTGGAACCACTCATCAACTCAAGTGTAAGTGCGTACCTATTTGCAAGGGGGTGTGTTTGTACTGTTTGTATGGAACACTCTCCGACCGGAGTGGGGGTCTGTTTTGACTACAAAGAGGTGAAAATTAGTCTGGAAAGGGAGGGTTGTCGGGATAACACTCAGACTGTGGAGACTGTTTTTGGAAGGACGTTTTAACCAAGAGCCGTAGACGCGCAACACATTATGCAAATTGGAAGCGAGTTGAAGTTGGAATGAAATGATGTGAACGATTCTTCTGCATATAGACATAGGTATGTCGTTTAGATTTGAATGCATCCATCTGCTAATATTTCCCCGAGGAACAGCTTGCTATCGAGTTGATGGTTTTGAGCAATTTTGAAAGTGCAAAATTGGCGCTACTGATGCATGAAGAGATACTACTAGAATGCACATTGCACAAACGTTGATTGGGCCTCGTACTTAGTCTGATGAAAGCTGCCAAAGCGAATCAGATATTGGAAAGGATGAGGATTATATCCATCTAATCTTGGATTATTCTCCATTTGCTACAAGTATCATATTTATTTGATGCTCTAACTGAATATTGTATCACGCTTTAAAATCTTCCTGGCGAACTTCATTTGATGTAATTGTTTGAAAGTCGTATTAATCCTTGTTCAATTGTATCCGAAAGGATATTGTTGCGGCTCTGTCATTTACATATACGGGCAACGATACCCTAAAACTCAATTATCAGATTATTCAACACAATCACAGTGCATGAGCTTTAGTAGCATCTTGACTTTCATAACATTTTCCCAGGATTCTGCTCCCAATCCTCCTAGAATTTGCCTAAGCAACTACGCAGGATTCTGCTTAGAACTCTCTCAGGGTTCTGCTCAGAATTCCCTCAGGATTCTGCCTTGAATCCTCCCAGGATGCTTCCCAGAATCCTCTCGAGATTCTTCTCAGAATCATATCAGGGTTCTTCTCAGAATTCTTTCAGAAATATGATCAAAATCTATCTACTCGGGATTTTACTCAAAATTTTCTCAGGGTTCTGCTCAAAATCCTCCCAGAATTCTGCTGAGATTCCTCTCAGGATCGTCTCAGAATTCTTCTCAGAATCCTCCCAGGATTCTGCTCTGAATCCTACTAGGATTCTTCCCGGAATCCTACTAGGATTCTTTCCAGAACTCTACTAGGATTCTTCTAAGAATTCTTCCAGGATTCTTCTTAAAATCTACCCAGGATTCTACTCTAAATCCAAATAGGATCCGTCCCAGAATTCTACTAGAATTCTTCCCAGAGCCTTACAGGAGAATCAGGATTTTTGCCAGAATTCTTTCAGGATTTTGCTAGAAATCTTTCCCGGCTTTTGCTCAAAATCCTCCCAGAATACTGCTCAAAATCTGTCAAGGATATTGCTCAAAATCTTCTCAGAATTCTGCTTAGAATCCTTACAGGATTCTGCTCAGAATCCTTACAGGATTCTGCTCAGAATCTTCACAGAATTCCGCTAAGATTCCTCTCAGGATTCTTCTCAGAATCGTCTCAGGATTCTTCTCAGAATCGCCTCATGATTCTTCTCAGAATCCTCCCAGGATTACTCTGAATCCTACCATACTAGGTTTCTTTCCAGAATCCTTCTAGGATTCTTCTCATAATCCTGCTAGAATCTTTTCAGAATCCTGCCGGGATTCTTCTCAAAATTTTCCAGAATCCAAATAGGATTCTTCCCAGAATCTTACAAGGATTCTTCTAAGAATCCTACTAGTATTCTGCTCATATTTCTTCTAAGATTATGTTCAAAATCTTTCGCGGCTTCTGCTCAAAATCCTCCCAGAATACTGCTCAAAATCTGCCAAGAATACTGCTCCAAATATTCCCGGGATTCTGCTTAGAATCCTCACAGGATTCTGCTTAGAATCCTCACAGAATTTTGCTTAGAATCCTCACAGGATTCTGCTTAGAATACCCACAGGATTCTGCTTAGAAACGTCTCAAAATTCTTCTCAGAATCGTCTCAGGATTCTTCTCAAAATCCTCCCAGGATTCTGCTCTGAATCCTACTAGGATTGTTCCCGGAATCCTACTAGGATTCTTCCCAGAATCCTGCAAGGACTCTTCCCAGAATCCTTCCTGGATTTTTCCCAGAATCCTACTAGGATTCTTCTTAGAATCCCTCTAGGATGCTTCTCAGAATTCTTCCAGGATTCTTCTTAAAATATACCCATGATTCTGCTCTAAATCCAAATAGGATCTTTCCTAGAATTCTACTAGGATTCTTCTCACAATCCTATTGGGATTGTTCCCAGAATTCTTCCAGGATTATGCTCAAAATCTTTCCCGGCTTCTGCTCAAAATCCTCCCAGAATACTTCCTAAAATCCTCCCAGAATACTGCTCAAAATCTGCCAAGGATACTGCCCAAAATCTTTGCAGGATTCTGCTTCGAATCCTCACAGGATTCTGCTTCGAATCCTCACAGAATTCTGCTTAGAATCCTCCCAAAATTCTGCTCAGAATCCTTCCAGGATTTTGCTAAGAATCCTCTCAGGATTCTGATCAAAATCATCTCAGGATTCTTCTCAGAATAGTCTAATGATTCTTCTCATAATCCTCCCAGGATTCTGCTCTGAATCCTATAAGGATTCATCCCAGAATCCTACTAGGACTCTTTTCAGAATCCTACTAGGACTCTTTTCAGAATCATAATAGGATTCTGCCAAGAATCCTACTAGAATTCGTCTCATAGTCCTGCTGGGATTCTTTTCAGAATCCTGCTAGGATTCTTCTCAGAATTCTTCCAGGATTCTGCTCAAAATCTACCCAGGATTCTGCTCTAAATCCTAAAAGGATTCATCCCAGAATTCTACTAGGATTATTCAAAAACTGCAAAGAATACTGCTCAAAATCCTCCCAGGATTCTGCTTATAATCCTCACAGGATTCTGCTTAGAATCCTCAAGAATTCTGCTAAGAATAATCACAGGTTTCTGCTTAGAATCCACACAGGAATATGCTTAGAATCCTCACAGGATTCTGCTTATATTCCTCTCAGGATTCTGCTAGAATTCTACTAGGAATTCTTCCAGGATTCTTCTCAAAATCTACCCAGGATTCTGCCCTAAATCCTAATAGGATTTCTCCCGGAACTCTACTAGGATTCTTCCCAGAAGCTTACAAGGATTCTTCTCAGAATTCCACAAGGATTCTTTTCAGAATTCTTCCAGGATTCTGCTCAAAATCCTTCTCCCGGCTTCTGCTCAAAATCCGCACAGAATGCTGCTCAAAATCTGCAAAGAATAATGCTCAAAATCTTCCCAGGATTCTGCTTAGAATCCTCACACGATTCTGCTTAGAATCCTCACAGGATTCTGCTTAGAATCCTCACAGGATTCTGCTTAGAATCCTCACAGGATTCTGCTTAGAATCCTTTCAGTATTCTGCTTAGAATCTTCACAGGATTCTGCTCAGAATCCTCACAGGATTCTGCTCAGAATCCTCACAGGATTCTGCTCAGAATCCTCACAGGATTCTGCTTAGAATCCTCACAGGATTCTGCTTAGAATCCTCACAGGATTCTGCTTAGAATCCTCACAGGATTCTGCTTAGAATCCTCACAGGATTCTGCTTAGAATCCTCACAGGATTCTGCTTAGAATCCTCACAGGATTCTGCTTAGAATCCTCACAGGATTCTGCTTAGAATCCTCACAGGATTCTGCTTAGAATCCTCACAGGATTCTGCTTAGAATCCTCACAGGATTCTGCTTAGAATCCTCACAGGATTCTGCTTAGAATCCTCACAGGATTCTGCTTAGAATCCTCACAGGATTCTGCTTAGAATCCTCACAGGATTCTGCTTAGAATCCTCACAGGATTCTGCTTAGAATCCTCACAGGATTCTGCTTAGAATCCTCACAGGATTCTGCTTAGAATCCTCACAGGATTCTGCTTAGAATCCTCACAGGATTCTGCTTAGAATCCTCACAGGATTCTGCTTAGAATCCTCACAGGATTCTGCTTAGAATCCTCACAGGATTCTGCTTAGAATCCTCACATGATTCTGCTTAGAATCCTCACAGGATTCTGCTTAGAATCCTCACAGGATTCTGCTTAGAATCCTTACAGGATTCTGCTTAGAATCCTCACAGGATTCTCCTCAGAATCCTCACAGGATTCTGCTTAGAATCCTCACAGGATTCTGCTTAGAATCCTCACAGGATTCTGCTTAGAATCCTCACAGGATTCTGCTTAGAATCCTCACAGGATTCTGCTTAGAATCCTCACAGGATTCTGCTTAGAATCCTCACAGGATTCTGCTTAGAATCCTCACAGGATTCTGCTTAGAATCCTCACAGGATTCTGCTTAGAATCCTCACAGGATTCTGCCTAGAATCCTCACAGGATTCTGCTTAGAATCCTCACAGCATTCTGCTTAGAATCCTCATAGGATTCTGCTTAGAATCCTCACAGGGTTCTGCTTAGAATCCTCACAGGGTTCTGCTTAGAATCCTCACAGGATTCTGCTTAGAATCCTCACAGGATTCTGCTTAGAATCCTCACAGAATTCTGCTTAGAATCCTCTCAGGATTCTGCTTAGAATCCTCACAGGATTCTGCTTAGAATCCTCACAGGATTCTGCTTAGAATCCTCACAGGATTCTTCTCAGAATCCTCACAGGATTCTGCTTAGAATCCTCACAGGATTCTGCTTAGAATCCTCACAGGATTCTGCTTAGAATCCTCACAGGATTCTGCTTAGAATCCTTACAGGATTCTGCTTAGAATCCTTACAGGATTCTGCTTAGAATCCTCACAGGATTCTGCTTAGAATCCTCACAGGATTCTGCTTAGAATCCTCACAGGATTCTGCTTAGAATCCTCACAGGATTCTGCTTAGAATCCTCACAGGATTCTGCTTAGAATCCTCACAGGATTCTGCTTAGAATCCTCACAAGATTCTGCTTAGAATCCTCACAGGATTCTGCTTAGAATCCTCACAGGATACTGCTTAGAATCCTCACAGGATTCTGCTCAGAATCTTCCCAGGATTCTGCTCATAATCCTTCCAATATTCTGCCTAAAACCTCACAGGATTCTGCTAGGAATCTTTCTAGGGTTCTACTTAAAATCTCTAAAGGATTCTGTTCATAATCCTCTCAGGATTCTACCCAACAATCCACCCGTAGAGAGCAGCAAGCTCATTGTTCATATTTTGCCATCACATAGTAGTAGCGATGATTGCGTTGTTGACAAGCATACATGCTCGAGGCATGACATGTAAGATTTCCATTCAATTTTTGCTGGGAGAAGCAAACATCTGGTTTACAAGGTTGCTTAGCCAGAAGTTCCCCTTACGATCGACTTTGGGCTAATGAAGCTTAGTCTGTACCATTTTGCATTATATAGTTGATTAAGAATAACGTAACAATTTCAATGTGCTAAAGATTGGTCTATGCTATCGGCATCATTGACAGTGCCCAAATTACGCAGGGTTTAAAAACAAATAAACAATTGCCTTAGTCCAGTTTTTGGGGTGCGCTCTCTTAAGCTTACCCTGGTCCAACCCAGAGGACGTGTTCCCGATGGGAGAAGCATAAGAAGCTGGAATATCTACCGCCTTTTTTCACACAACCACCGCAGCAACCATCGAGCGAACTAGAAATCCCAAGCAGCAAGCAATGTTTGTGTCGGAATATTTTTCCGAAACGACTCACGAAACACGAAAACGGGAACCAAACAGCTGCTGCTGCCGCATTCGTCTGAAGTTTCTAAGTAGTAGTAGGTAGTAGTTAGAATGTTGTTCAACATCGTTTTGAATGGGTCGTATACTACAATTCAGTCCCTAAGGCGTGGTGCAGCATCCTGCAGAGCGGTAGCTCAGCAAAGTTGGATATTTTTAGGGGGAGCACTTAGGGACGAAAAACAGAAAGGGGAAAATATGGTATAGAGGAGTTTGGCTAGGCTAGTTTGGAATGAAGGTAAGATTGGAAGTTGCAACTCTTTATGAAGTCTTTGTTGAGGGTGTTTGGGTTCGATCCGTGCTTCGATTAATGATATGGTCCAAGATCTTCATATCTTCAAATGGGCATTAATTAGCCTCTTCCGGATCTCAGAGTATCTTTGTACATGCCCTACCCATACAACCAGGAGTATCATAAGGAGTACATCGCACAAAGAACTATTTTAAATCGCATATTTGTATGGCGGATGAACAATTTGCATCGTATAAGATGTTTTCTCTAACTTATAGCGAACTTAACCGTTAAAATTCATAAATTAACTCGCTTATGTGGGAATTAGATTAACAGTTAAACAAAAATCATTCTCGCTTTTGTATGCATATTTATACGATTTAATTTGTATCTCAATTTATGTTGTGTTGTGTTGTAAAGGACGCAACGGTTGATTTCAAAATATATATAGAAAGGGAGTCGATTTATTTAAGAGTTAATACGATTTCACACGGGTCCACAAACCTTGCATGAGTTTACAGTTGTGTTTAAAAACTGCAACACCTTAGCATCCCCTACAACAGCTGATGCAGCACTGAGTTCCACCAGTCGACGATGATGAAATCGAAATGAAAGTGTAACAAGATGGATATGCTGAGCCAGGCTGGCTGGCTGAGGATGAGCACTCTGGAGCTGCCTTCGAATGGGCGGGTAATTAGGTTGCCTCGTGCGGCGCGGCGCCTCTCTCAGTCTCAGTCTGAAAGGATGCCAACGGGAGGAGTAGAGCGGGTAAAATCAGACAATGATACATGTTCGGGGAACACGCGAGAGATGGCGGAAATTTGATGCATCCGGAGAAGTTTTTAATGTGTGCATTAAATTACACTCCGGCGCTGAAGTAGGGCTAGAGTTTGCCGGTGAAAGGCTGCTCGATGTGGTGAGGAGAAAATGGAGCACTTTTCTGGGGGAAAATGTTTGAAATAATGAAAGTTGTTATGCTGGTATAATGCGATACACTGCATGCTTCCTCTTGTTATCTCATTTGGGTTAAAATTAGGAGAGCTTATGTTTTGATATACGACGCTGACACAAAAATGTTAAAAATAGCGGCTCTGAATCCTCTCAGGATTCGACTCAGATTGCACTCGGAATCCTCGAAGGATTCTTCTCAGAATCCTTCAGAATTCCCATAAGGATTCTAGTCAGAATCCCATAAGGATTCTTCTCAGAATCCTTCAAGGATTCTTCTCAGAATCCTTCAAGGATTCTTCTCAGAATCCTTCAAGAATTCTTCTCAGAATCCTTCAAGGATTCTTCTCAGAATCCTTCAAGGATTCTTCTCAGAATCCTTCAAGGATTCTTCTCAGAATCCTTCAAGGATTCTTCTCAGAATCCTTCAAGGATTCTTCTCAGAATCCTTCAAGGATTCTTCTCAGAATCCTTCAAGGATTCTTCTCAGAATCCTTCAAGGATTCTTCTCAGAATCCTTCAAGGATTCTTCCCAGAACCCTTCAAGGATTCTTCTTAGAATCCTTCAAGGATTTTTCTCCGAATCCTCCAAGGATTCTTCTCCGAATCCTCCAAAGATTCTTCTCCGAATCCTCCAAGGATTCTTCTCAGAATCCTCCAAGAATTCTTCTCCGAATCCTCCAAGGATACTTCTCAGAATCCTCCAAGGATTCTTCTCAGAATCCTCCAAAGATTCTTCTCAGAATCCTCCAAGGATTCTTCTCAGAATCCTCCAAGGATTCTTCTCAGAATCCTCCAAGGATTTTTCTCAGAATGCTCCAAGGATTCTTCTCAGAATCCTCCAAGGATTCTTCTCAGAATCCTCTCAGGATTCTTCTCAGAATTCTCTCAGGATTCTTCTCAGAATCCTCCAAGGATTCTTTTCAGAATCCTCCAAGGATTCTTCTCAGAATCCTCCAAGGATTCTTCTCAGAATCCTCCAAGGATTCTTCTCAGAATCCTCCAAGGATTCTTCTCAGAATCCTCCAAGGATTCTTCTCAGAATCCTCTCAGGATTCTTCTCAGAATCCTCTCAGGATTCTTCTCAGAATCCTCTCAGGATTCTTCTCAGAATCCTCTCAGGATTCTTCTCAGAATCCTTTCAGGATTCTTCTCAGAATCCTTTCAGGATTCTTCTCAGAATCCTTTCAGGATTCTTCTCAGAATCCTTTCAGGATTCTTCTCAGAATCCTTTCAGGATTCTTCTCAGAATCCTTTCAGGATTCTTCTCAGAATCCTTTCAGGATTCTTCTCAGAATCCTTTCAGGATTCTTCTCAGAATCCTTTCAGGATTCTTCTCAGAATCCTTTCAGGATTCTTCTCAGAATCCTTTCAGGATTCTTCTCAGAATCCTTTCAGGATTCTTCTCAGAATCCTTTCAGGATTCTTCACAGAATCCTTTCAGGATTCTTCACAGAATCCTTTCAGGATTCTTCTCAGAATCCTTTCAGGATTCTTCTCAGAATCCTTTCAGGATTCTTCTCAGAATCCTTTCAGGATTCTTCTCAGAATCCTTTCAGGATTCTTCTCAGAATCCTTTCAGGATTCTTCTCAGAATCCTTTCAGGATTCTTCTCAGAATCCTTTCAGGATTCTTCTCAGAATCCTTTCAGGATTCTTCTCAGAATCCTTTCAGGATTCTTCTCAGAATCCTTTCAGGATTCTTCTCAGAATCCTTTCAGGATTCTTCTCAGAATCCTTTCAGGATTCTTCTCAGAATCCTTTCAGGATTCTTCTCAGAATCCTTTCAGGATTCTTCTCAGAATCCTTTCAGGATTCTTCTCAGAATCCTCTGAGGATTTTTCTTAGAATCCTCTGAGGATTTTTCTCAGAATTCTCTGAGGATTCTTCTCAGAATCCTCTCAGGATTCTTCTCAGAATCCTCTCAGGAATCTTCTCAGAATCCTTTCAGGATTCTTCTCAGAATCTTCTAAGGATTCTGCTCAGAATCTTCTCCGGATTCTGCTCAGAATCCTCTCAGGATATTTCTCAGAATCCTCTCAGGATTCTTCTCAGAATCCTCTCAGGGTTCTTTGCAGAATCCTCTCAGGATTTTTCTCAGAATCCTCTCAGGATTCTTCTCAGAATCCTCTCAGGATTCTTCTCAAAATTCTTTTTGAAAACTGCTCAGAATCCTCTTAGGATTCTTTTAAGAATGGAACCCTGTCAGGATTTTTCTCGGAATACTTCCATGATTCTTGTAAGAATCCTCCCAGGATTCTTGTCAAACTCCTTCCTGAATTCTTGTCAAACTCCTTCCTGGATTCTTTTCAAATTTCCTTTTAGAATTCTTCCCAGAATCCTTTCGGGATTCTTCGCAGAATTCTCTCAGGATAGTTTTCAGAATCCTCCCTGGATTCGCCTCAGCATCCTCCCTGGATTCGCCTCAGCATCCTCCCTGGATTCTTCTCAGAATCTTTCTAGGATTCTTCTCAAAAACCAGCTAGGATTCTTTTAAAAATTCTGCCAGGATATTTTTTCAGAACGATATTGATAAAATAACGACCGTCTTTGATAATTTGATAGCGATTGCTGGCGTATTTTCGGTCCTCGGATTGCTTATAAAACAACTGTTTTAATTAAAGCCGACGTTTCGAGCGTTTATTTACTCATCTTCAGGGCAAAATCAAAAGTTGTTTTTAGGTCAACGCTCGAAACGTCGGCTTTAATTAAAACAGTTGTTTTACAAGCAACCCGAGGACCGAAAATACGCCAGCAATCGCTATCAATTTTTTTCAGAACCATCTCAGGATTTTTCTCAAAATCCTTCCAGGATTTATCTCAGAATCCTCGCAGAATTCGTCTCATAATACTTCCAGGATTCTTCCCAGAATCCTCCGAGGTTTCTTGTCAGAATCCTTCCAGGATTCTTTTGATATTTCATCCAGGTTTCTTCGTGGAATTCGTCCAAAAATACGTCACTATAATTGAAGCTTCAATGTATTCTCTTTCAATAGATTTGTATATACCGAACAAGCAATATCTAATTTTAGCAAAAATCTCTTTGTTCGACAAACGACCATTCAGTACGCATTCACTTGAGAGAATGGTTAAAACAGCAACCTCCCCCGTTGTAGAAAAAGAAACTTCCCTTTATCCTCCGAAGCCTTTGTAACGGATGAAAACTTTTCCTTCCCGGACAACTTCGGCTTTGGCAGCCTACCAGCCAGCCAAGCGCAATACCCCCAGCTCAGCTAGGTACTACCGACACCGATTAAAAGCTTTGTGCTTCACCTGAACGCCACAACTCCACCAAGCGCAGGAAGCCTCTCTCACATCTGTGAAAAGAAAATCCGACTCACCTCCGTCGTTGTTGTTGTTGTTGTTGTTACTGTAGGTAGCTTGTTGCTCCTCCGACGGAACACCGCACCGACACCGGCCACCACCACCACCATCCATCAGGGAAAGCGCTTCTTCGGTTCCAAGGCTAAAGTCGAACAACACGGAATGTACATTAACGAAATAAGTTTCTTCCCAAAGGGGGTTTGTTGGTCGTGTGTAAGCGGACCGCGGTATGTGGCGGTTGGTGACAACTTCAATCCCGGTAAATGAGAAAGTCGGCTTTGGGAGGAATTTGGAACCTGCGTATGTTTGTTTGGTACCGTTGAAAAGGGTAGCATCGATTGGGTTAAGTTTTTCCGGTAAAGAATATGAAAAAAATAGAACGAGCTCACCACGTGGCAGAACTAAGGTAGGGTGAGCTCGTTCCATGCTACTTTGAGCTATGTATTTTCATCAAACAAATTAAGAACAGTTAGGAATGTCAGCATCGTCTTCTTCCTGGCGTTACACCTCAATTGAGATATAGCCCCATCCTCAGTTTGTCCCAAAATCGCTTCCACAGTGAAAAGTTGAGCAATTTCCGCACCAGCCGCACGTTAGCACCAATCGCCCCATTTCTCGGTACCTACTTGTATTGAGGCCTCCGGGAAAAAGAAAAAAGAAACCTGAAGCCAACACGCCAGCCAGAACGGGATCCGGTCGCCCGATTTTCCCCGAAAGGCAGGATTAATTTATAGGCACGTCAAACCCAATCATATTTCGATTGTGATTCGGTTGGACTGGTTGGCTGACTGACTGGGCTGAGTGGGGTCTCTTCTTATTGGGTGAGCCGATGAATGGTTTCGCAGAAGATTGACTTTTTTTTTCCTGAGGTAGATTTGCCACCGGCGGCGGGAAATTGACATTTGAGGTGGAAATCCTCGCCGTGTGTTTGTTCGCACCTAGCCAGCGGCAACGGGTCAATCAGCAGGGGAGAGCAATACGTGCAGATTGAGTTTTGTTACATCAATAAATGTACGGGCGGTGAGTGTTTCATGCGAAATGGAGAATAATTTTCAAAAAGATGGGAGGGATTTGGGTTGCCTTTCATCTATGAAGTGAAATGAATTCTAATTGAGTTTAATAAGGTAATAAATCAAGTATTGGATCACATTTCCGGAATATGACAAGTACATGCCAAATAAATGAATTACTGTATATTGTCGTCATGGTGCCAAATAAATCAGAATTTAAAACGTTGGTAAAAGGAAAGTAAATTCGAGAATCAAGTTGGGCAAAATGCGTAAAGACTATATGAGTTTGTAATAAAAATCCAAACAAAAAAAATCACTCTAACTCTTCTTCTTTTTCATAAAAAACAACAGAGGCTAACGATAGCCATTTATAATCCCATAAAAAACTTTGTCCGTGAACAACCTTCACACGAATAGCATGCGGCATTCAACTTCACCTATAGAAACCGGAAACTTTATTCATTAAATAGTATTTAAAATGTTAACCACTGCTAAACCAAATGACCTGAGAGCTGCTCCGTCTCGTCCTCCATCCATCCAACGCCCAACCCTTCCATTCGCCCCCGAACCTCTATTCCCTAATGACCTGGTTTGGAGTTCTTTTGCCACATTTTCCGTGCGCTATTGGCCTGCACTTCCAGGCCAGTAGGGCTCGCTTCACTCCTCCAGCCAGCAGTAGTGTACATCTGCTTTCGATTCACGCGGGATGCAACACCCCGTGGCCAAAGTGCTGCATCAACCGCAGAAAAATTCAAACAGATAAACTTCTACCAGGATACTGTTTTTATGCCTGAGAAGGGCTCTGCGATCAAACGTGGAGAACAAATGTAGGGTAGGGTTATTACGAATCATTCCAGAGATATGAAGTGGGTGACCTCTATGATAGAAAGAAAATAAGTTTCGAATAAATGAAACCACAGGATACTGTTTTATTCTAAAAAAGGTACAGTCATAGCATAATTATGAGTCTATTCCAATTAAATAACATGGTGAACTGACTGACTAATAAGGGGCTGTCCATAAACCACGTGGTCATTTTTTTGAGACTTTTCAACCCCCCCCCCCCCCCTGGTCATTTGTCCATACAAAATTTTTTATTTGTCCATACAAAATGGTCATTGGCCGAACCCCCCCCCCCCCCCCCTCATGACCACGTGGTTTATGGACAGCCCCTAAGTGTGCCAGACTGACCCATAATTGTGCAATGACTGTCCTTGTTCTATAGCTGTGTTGATTATAGCGCCGGATTAACGCATGCGAGCTGTAGGTTCGATCCCCACCAGAATATTGTTTCTTTTTGGAATAAAAACTCTCACAAATCTAGTATCTAGTCATCAAGCCAACTTTTGTTATATCAAATCTATATCACTTAATGCGTGTCTATATTGAAATGGGAGGCAGGTTTTCCAAAGAATTGGCAGGAATACTGATTTCAAGCAATCAATGTCAGGAACGGTGGAATTTTCCATTCCCGTGAGCAGAAGGAGATGCCTCGAACTAGAAGCAATCACAAGCACTTTTTGATGGAGCTTCCTATACGTTTCCTAGAAATCAACATCACGATGCCCGCTAGCATCGTTTGGCAGTTTCCATAAAATAAAAGTAGCTTTTATTGGAAATCAACACCAGTTCCAAGCAGTTTTGATTCACGTTCTGGAAACCACCGTGTACAGTTCCCTCAAGCAATCAGTGTCAGGTTTCCTGGAGCTGTGGATGAATTCCTTCATCTATCGGTAGTGTCATTAAATTTAAATTTGAATTCAAACCAGCTTTCGTGAGCTGAACCACTGACAATCATGCAATTTGTTTCAAAACATCATCACGGGGTCATTCTAGATACCATGGCAAAAGCGAGCGTAGTATAAACTGTAAGTAATTTTACAAATGACCGGTCAAATTTTAACTGATAGTGATGTGTCTGTTTGTCTGTGCTGTAACTATAAGAACTAAATCAGGTGCGTATGTAGTCCTCTTACAATTATATGTATAGTTATTCTAACAACAAGTTCACAAAATTCACTTCCATACTCGAAAGAATTCGCTCGAAATTTCACTACTGTGCATCAAATACAAGCTCACTGTGTACACAGGATACTCTGAATGAATCAATATTCTTCCGTTCTGCCTGCTGCTGTCCGAACCGTCAGCCCACTTTGCGACATACGCCAAGTTGCGAAGAAATGATGAGTCGTTACACCGTTCTTTCGCGGTAAAAAATGTTGTCCGTAACATCCCCTACTATCGTCGTCGCTCGCAATGTCCAGAATTGCCAGTTTCACTGCCGGCCTGTCAAAGACACTTCGAGATGTCTGTACTACTGCACGTCGAACTTGGCTTGATCTGTTCGGATGGATATCCAGAATCCGACCTCTTTCTCAACTATTCCGTGTCTGCTCATCCATTATCACGACTAGATCACCAGGCTCCAATGGCTTCAAGTTTTCGAACCACCTCTTTGTTTGCATCGGCAACAACACCAGCAACCATCTACTTCAGAACTCGTCAACGATATTTCTAGCAAATGAATAGCTGTATCGGACGCTTACTGACTGATCAACTGTTGACTGCTTGATGCCGCTTGAACCGTAAGCAAGAAATGATTCGGATTGAGCACTTCTTGATCTGCTGCTTGCATGGGTACGAAAGTCAATACATAGACGACTGTTAACAGTCCCCTCAACTTGCAGCTTCATGGTTTTGAGCACTTCGTCACGCGCATGATGCAGGTTATCGGATATTGCTGCCATAGCTATTTCTACCGACTTCACCATCCGCTCCCACGATCCACCCATCGGTGGAGCTACAGGCCTATTGAAGTGCCTATGGATCTTCTCCGACAACTGACTCCGCCCTTCGTTAAACGCTTGAACGGTATTACGCAATACTTCGATAGCTAGCACCACCACTTACAGCTCGAACAGTGACATACGTGAATAAACATATTAGGGGGATTCACTAAACAGCGTAAACTGATTAAACTGATTAAACGTCGCGATTACTAAGGCAATCTTTGATTATTTCATTCGCAAAATCGTGAAACATTTCAAATAAGCAGAAAATCATGGCTTACGCAGCAATTTAATCTATTTCGTGAGTACCTTTTCGTGAAACTTTGCCCTTCGGCCAACAGCTAAACTTCTTCTGGATACGCCTGTACTCTTACCAGTACTTGTGGATGCCGCCTTCTGTTGTTGCGAATTCATCCTGTTAGAGTATTTTGAGCAAACTGGCCTCGATTGGCATGTGCTCCACTACTGCTTCCAGGTGTTTTCAGTCTATTTCAGCTGGAAAATTGTTTTACATCTACCTACCACTTCCTCATCCGGAAGGTGGGCAACAACAAGCCGAATTTTCTCAGCCGTACCATCTACGTTCTGCAGGCCACTGATCTTCCGGATCTTGCAGGTATGCTGGACCCTGATACCAACGTCAATCTGGATCTAATAAAGGCCCCGAGTTCCATTTCGTAGCATCTTCGGCAACGTCACGAGGAAAAACGTATAGCCTTTCATCCACAACAATTAGCGAGAGGATTTCACCAATACGGAACGACACAAACTGATGATCCTATGACTATCAGACGAAACAAGGTAAAAACTGTTGCTGAATCTGACCACTGGAAACGCTTCTGAATATTAAGGGATAACACCGAGCAGATGTTCTATAGTAGATGGGAACCCATCATGGCAGCCAGTAATTTTGTCCTTTTTTACGCTCATGCCAACCAGGAATCGTATAAGATGTTACACAAGATGATAAAGTGGAGGCCATATGCGTGCATGCCTCCATTTAGGCGCATGTAAAATGTACGCATATCGCCTCCACTTGATCATCTTATACAACATCTTATACGATCACTGGTTGACTGGGTCATCTGTCAAAACTACCTGATATCTGTCAACAATTTTCGTCGTGCAATGAAGGATGCGTAGGACCTGGATTCCTCCAATCTCTGATGATTTACTGTAGTTTACTGATCGCTGTGCTGGTTTCTTCTAGTCGTCCTAATACTTGCGAGAATTAAGCCCTGCGCAGCGAGCCGATGCACTGCAGTACGTCCGACGTGGTCGAACGCTGACCGCGGAAGGAGAAAAGGTCGTGGCCTACTCAGCATATATCAGTCGATAGGGTAAGCGTTACCCCGAGTGGGAAATTTGCGTGCGTTATCAACGGTCTGTTGACATAATAAGGGACAATACTCTAAACAAACGGAGCGATGGTCATAATCAGACATGAGCCTCTGCACGAATTTGCTTTGTCCTGCTCACTCCCACAGAAAATTTGAAAACAGCGCGCACAGTAAAAGTCACATTTGACTTTTACTGTGCGAACTGTTTTCAAGTTTTCTGTGGGAGTGAGCAGTACGCCAGATTCGTGCAGAGGTTCATATACAACACAGTACTTCCTTCTCGTTGGACAGTATCTTTCCACGTCGAGATCCAGGCTGCTAACTTCTTCCAGTGAGGCTTCACTGATGTACTGCTTTTGCTCGTAGCTGTTGATCTGCTTGTACTTGTACATCTGCTTGCAGATTTGGTCATTCTACGGATCCATCACTTCCAGAATTTCCTTCGTATACGCACCAACCGAGATGAGTTTTCGTTGTGAGTGGATCATTTCTTCTGCCTTCACGTAACTTATTACGTTTTACTGGGAAATCCTAGCTAACGCACTGTCCGTACGTTACTCAACTGGAAGGAATGTCTGTCGAAATATCCGGTCCATCCTTACCAAAGGTTGTTCGGCTCTCCTTCAACTCCCAATTGAACTGCAATCACGTCTTTCAATAACATTGACGTTGCTTCCCGTTTCCCTGAAGAACAACAGGTAGATAACCGAAGATAAAAAACGTGGTTGTGGTTATGTATGTACTGTACTGTTACGGTTTGTTTCTTTTTCCCAGCGGATTGGCTGATATACAAAGACATGTAACTGGAACAGTTTGTTGAGGATCTTATCGTGGTTCTTTCCGCAATATGATCAGGCTTTCTGTCGATGTATCTGTGGTGTCCGAGCTCTCTTTTTCGGCTGATCCGTCATCAGCCGATTTATTCCCACTACCAGTGTTGCCACATTTTTATCTGTACCGAAGGCTCAAAAATCTTATTTATCTGTACCAGACATTCGAAAAATCTGTACCCAAAATCTGTACCAAATTTGAACCACATTTGATTTAAAATCGCTTAAAATACACAAAAAAAGAGCATTACATTCAGTCTAAACTATGAAAAACACTTAATTTGAGTATACTGTTAACAATTTCTGAACTTTAAAAACAAAAATATCAGTATTAAAAATGTTTTTAATTTGAATTTTAATGTATTTTTCTCAAATTCAAAAAATCTGTACCATTCTGTACCTTTTGCTGAAAATCTGTAATCTGTACCGTACAGAATCTGTACCAAAAAGTTGAAAAAAATCTGTACTTTTACAGAATAATCTGTACCTGTGGCAACACTGCCCACTACTTTAAGCACCAACCAACACGGACGTCCGTCCGTCACAACAACGTTCACTAAACTGAGTTCTCAACTCACAGTAGCACGTGTTAACGCATGCTTGACGTTTTGTAACATTTCGGGACAAGTTAGCCCTCATCTATGAACACGTTAATATAAATCTATTCAGACACGGTAATATAAAAGTACTCGTGTACGCTAAGTTAAAGCAATTCAAATAATTTGAACTTTTGAAGAACATCGCTTTTACACATCTGACACCATTGGATACTACAGTATCCTTTTGATGTTTGGCTGCTTTAGACGATTCATTGGCATTAGTAAACACAGTTATGTCGTTTTCGTTTTTGATTCAGTTCCAACCTGGGTTGGAACTGGATGAGATCACAGTTTCAACCCCAACCCGACTTCGGTTTCGCTTGTACTAAAGTTTGTTTGAGTTTGTTTGACGTTTGTTTGTTTACACATTTTCCGCCAATCCAGTTCCAACCCAGGTTCAAAAACGAATTCGACATTAGTCGCGGTCGGAAATTCTGTAAACATTATCAAATTTCGTTTATCTGCCAAATTTTAACGAAGTTCGGTAAACTTCACCGAATTTTTCCGGTAAAAAACTTAACGGTTGAGATTTCGGTAAAATATTGTTTACTATTATAATTTGTTTATGCTAGTTTTGACCACATCGATGACAAGCTCCGATGCTAGGTACACAAAGCCTGTCATGTAACACTACGCCTCAATCCTGCTCAGGTTCTCCGCTTTGGGGGTTGGCACGTTCCTTACCGTCTTCAGAAACGAACTGATCAGAACTTGTGGTCACCCGTAGAGTTTATGGGGCGTTCAAAGATAAGCCAGCACAAAAAGGGTGTCGCAAAAACACACAAGGCTGCAAAGACCAGATCATCATAGACGGCAGTCATTATGGGGCAAGCCACCGAAAAGCAGAGGAACTTGAGCATGGCGTACATCGTCTACAAGAAGGCGTACGACTCAGTACCGCACTCGTACCTTCTTAAGGTACTGCAGTTGTACAAGGTAGACGGGAACGTCATCATGCTGATGCAACACGCTATGGGGATGTGGAGCACGTCCCTACAAATTACCGACGGAACAGCTGTGTTGCGGTCCAGGACTCTCAGCATCAGGAGGGAGATATTTCAAGGCGATATCTTTAGTCCGCTATGGTTCTGCCTTGCGATGAACCCCCTCAGTAGAGCACTCAACCAATGCAACTCCTTCCCCCAACTGAAAAGTGGGGGAAGGAGTACAAGAATAACCCACACCTTCATTATGGACGACCGGACCTGAAGCTGTTTGCGGAACTAGTACAGAGGCTGCATCAACTGTTGCAGCTTGTGACGGTGTTCAGCAACGACATCCGGATGGAGTTTGGAATTGACAAATGTCGGTCAGTCCATCTTCGTCGGGGTCAAGTAGTGGACGCCAGCTGTCTCCGCGTCAACGAACAGGAGGAGATTCGGAATATGGTTGAAGGCGAAGCGTACAAATACCTCGACTTCCTGCAACTGAGAGGTATTCGCAAGGGTATTCGCCACACAGCGATCAAGAAGGAACTGCAGGACAAGTTTTTGCGCGTGTCAACTGTGTTCTGAAAAGCTTTCTGTCAGCCGGCAACAAGGTGAAGGCGATCAACACGTTTGCTGTGCCCCTGTTGACCTACAGCTTTGGGGTGGTAAAGTGGACCAAGACGGACTACGAGGCGTTAGAACGAGCAGTACGAGTGGCGTTCACCAAGCACCGCGTGCGCCAGCCAAAGTCGTCCATCGAGAGAGTCATCCTGCCACGCGCAGTAGGAGGAAGAGGCGTCACCAATATCCAGGCACTATGTGCCTCCTAGATCCAGCAGTTGCGGGCATATTTCATAGAAAGCCAGAACCGTCATGAAATGTATCACACTGTATGTGAAGCTGACCACGGTTATAGCGCCCTGCATCTGGCACAGGAGGAATACCAGCTGAACTGCGACATCAAGACCGTTGTCAAGATGATCGAAGCGTGGAAGCAAAAGGAGTTGCATGGGACGCACTCCCGGGACGCAGGCGGCGTCGAACGTGTGGCTGGTGCGGGGTGACCTCTTCTCGGAAACAGATGGTTTCATGGTAGCCATACAGGACCGGGTAATTGCGACGAAGAACTATCGGCGGTACATATTGCACGAAGACGTGGAGGACCGCTGCAGGAATTGTCATTCCGTAGGAGAAACGATCGAGCATGTCGTTGCAGGCTGTTCAGTGTTAGCTGGATCTGCCTACCTCGATCGTCACATCGAAGTTGCCAAGATTGTGCACCAACAGCTTGCTTTAAAGCACAACTTTGTACCCTACTACATGTACCAGGCGGACCCGGTTCTGGAATGGAAGTTGCATAAAGCTGTACTGGGATCGCGAGATCATCACGGACGTCCTCATTCGTGCCAACCGGCCCGACATTGTGGATTACGACAAAAGGATGAAGCGGGACCATAATGTCCAATCAACGTTCTCCGGCAAGATAACCAAGTACCACGACCTAGCGGAGGAGTTGAAGCAGATGTGGCACCTGGAGGGCGTCCGTATAGTTCCGGTTGTCCTCTCGGCAACCGGAGTTGTCCCTAAAACTCTCCTGAGGTCCCTAGACGAGCTGGAATTGAATTAGGACCTGACCAGCATCCTGAAAGCGGTGATTCTTGGAACCTGTAGTACAGTTAGGCGGTTCCACCACAACTGACATTCCTCCTGAAATTTATGCGGGAGTTCCTTTGGGAATTCATCCAGGAACTCATCCTTCAAGAATTCCTTCAAGAATGTCTTCGAGAATTCCTCCAGGAATCGCTTCAGCAATTCCTTCAGGAATTCTTCCGGGAATTTTTCCGGGAATTCCTTCGGAAATTTCTTCAGGAATTCCTTCGAAGATACCTCCTGGATTTCCTTGGAGAATTACTCCAGGAAATCCTCCGGGAATTCCTCTTTCAAGAATTCCTCCAAGAATACCTTTAAGAATTCCTTCGGGATTTCCTCCAGGAATTCCTTTGGAAATTCTTCCAGGAACTCCTTTTTCATGAATTACTCCAAGATTCCTCCAGGGATTCCTTCGGGAATTCTTCCAGCAGTTCCTTCAAAGATGCCTCCTGAATTTATTCCCTGGAATTTCTTCGAAAATTCCTCCTGAAATTTTTGCTGAAATTTCTCGTGAAATTTCTCATGAAATACCATCCAGGTTTTTCTATGGAAATTCCTCCAGAAATTCCTTCGAAAATTCCTTCTAAAATTCCTTCAGCAAATTTCTTGGAGAATTCTGCCAGGAATCCTCCAGGAATTCCTTCGGCAATTTCTCTAGGAAATCGTTCTGAAAATCCTCCAGGAATTCCTTCGGAAATTCCTCCAGGAATTCCTTTGGAAATTCCTCCAGGAATTCCTTTGGAAATTCCTCCAGGAATTCCTTTGGAAATTCCTCCAGGAATTCCTTTGGAAATTCTTCCAGGAATTCCTTTGGAAATTCTTCCAGGAATTCCTTTGGAAATTCTTCCAGGAATTCCTTCGGAAATTCCTCCAGGAATTCCTTCGGAAATTCCTCCAGGAATTCCTTCGGAAATTCCTCCAGGAATTCCTTCGGAAATTCCTCCAGGAATTCCTTCGGAAATTCTTCCAGGAATTTCTTCGGAAATTCCTCCAGGAATTCCTTCGGAAATTCCTCCAGGAATTCCTTCGGAAATTCCTCCAGGAATTCCTTCGGAAATTCCTCCAGGAATTCCTCCAGGCATTCCTTCAGAAATTCCTCCAGGAATTCCTTCAGAAGTTCCTCCAGGAATTCCTTCAGAAGTTCCTCCAGGAATTCATTCGGAAATTCCTCCAGGAGTTTCTTTGGGAATTCCTCGTGGAATTCATTCAAGATTCCTCCTTAAGTTCTTTTGAGGATTCTTCCTGATATTTCCTCGGAGATTCCTTTTGGAATCGTTCCTCCTGGAAGTTGCAATCCCATCTCTTTCTATAGCATTCATAAGAAAAATCACAACGCACCAAAGGTGACCCACCGCTATCAAGCATTTCCCATCTATCCCTATTTCGAGGGGATCTGACCCCTGCCAGAAAGAAAGAAAGAAAAAAAAAACCGGCACCAGAATAGAGCCGGGATACAAACATCAGTTGCAAGTTTGCAGCCACCATGCACTAACGAGCATTTTCCGGGTGCTTTTGCATCTGCTACCCATCGCTTCGCGTCGGTCGTCTTCGCCTTCTTTTGTGGTGCACCGTTTTTTTTTTTTTCATCCTCCTCATTGCTTCTGCGGTGCGAGAACATCAGATAATCGAAACTTGTAAATACAACTTCGATTGCGACAATTTGTAGCCCACCCTCTCTCTCTGGTGACTAGTTGTGGTGCTAAATCTGGTACCGTACGGATCGGAACAAAGCGGAACCTGATGCGACAAGGGGTCACGCTGGCGCTGGCTGCCATACTCGAAAGGGACCGGATGGACCACATTCAAACGAACACGATTGTCATTCGTTTTTCATAATTTATTGCTTTAGAAAGTGCATTTTTACTACCGGTGATGTCACGAGAGACCCCGAGTCCCCGGAAGCAACCGAACGGGACACGGAGAGCGGTTCAAAATGGGCGGGTCCATTTTCGCAAACTAGTTCCGCGGTTGAGTGTCATCCATGGGCGTAGTTGCCTGGGGGTCCTAAGCAACAATTTCAAGTTTAAATTGTTTTGGAAAAGTTCTAAAAACCACCATAGAACCAACATAGTTTTACATTGGTTTTATGGTGGTTTTAAGGACTTTCTGTAATCATTTCCTCTTCTTGTTACTGAGTGAGGGGAGACAGAATTCCAGCTTGCATTGAATTCCTTTCTTCAGCAATAATTCGAAGTCCAATTAGTTTTATGGAGGTTCTAAAATCTGTCACAAAACCTAAAAGAATTTTCATTTAAGATGGATTTCCCAAGTAGCATTTTTGAGTCAAATAGACTAGATGAGGTACGAAGAACCATCATAAAACCAAAATAAAAGGTATTAGGTTTTATGATTGTTCTCAAAACCGCTGAAAGACTAATTGGTCATAAAAATGTTACTCGTGTCCATTTGAACTAAAAACGTTACTTGGGCTGCCAAATATTCAATTCAAATTTTGTCATAAACAAATTTTGAAAGTTGGCAAGTTCTAAGCGGTGCCTAGCTACGTCAATAAGCGTCAGCCCTGTGCAGAGAGGCCCCGAACGGACGACATCCCGCAAATAAAACTGCAATCGAAGCCACAATTGTGCGGACGAATTGCAGAACAAAAAAAAAGCAAGCCGACCGCCACTCCAAGGGACACGTCATTCCACGCTCGGATCCGGGGAGGGAAACAGTTGTCACACATTTGTTTTTGCACGTCCTTTTACTCTGAAGGTTGAGGGATAACACCCACAAAAAAAAAAAGCGGCGAAAGCTATTTTGCAGGAGGATCATTTTTTCTCCGGTCGCCTACAATGACCACCATTTTTCTAGGATGGATTCGCAATTGGTTTGCCTTCCAGCCATAGCCCCTCTTGGTGCTGAAGAGACCAAGGCTGCTCGCCGCGATGGGAACAATCGCGTGGTACAAACACACGATGCCGCTTGGCTGCAAGCTAAATAGTAATCGCCTTTCCCTCGAGGGGATATAAATGGTGCACATCTGGAGCATCCATTGCAAGCCAGCTAGTACAGTGGCCACCGAAAACGACCATGTCCACTCGGCCAGATTGTTCGTACGCTCCGGTTCGTGATGGCGGAAGAAAGGTGTCCAGTGTCCACGTCGTTCGTCCACGTTTTTTGTTATTCAGTGAATTTTCTTTCCACTTGATTGCAAACACATTTCGCTCGTTTCGGCAAGGTTCACATTTTTGCGGTCCGATAAATGACAGGCCAGTGGACAGCGGACGGTGCCGGACCAAACGAGGTTGAAGGTTTACATGAACGCGGGCTACGGCGGCTAGAGCCAATGATTGTGCCGGGCAGCCGTTTCTTCTGGAACGGAAGCCGAGTCGGGTCAGGTTACGGTCAGTTTCGATGGGCCACTTTGTTTTGATGGGAGTGAATGTCATCCCGGGGATCAGTGCTCGACGCAGGACAACCTTTGATTTAACCAGTTCATGGGCGGATTATTAAGGAGTTGCAGGTCTCTGGAAGTGAAGTCTATTCAAGAGTCTATTATTTGTGATCAGCATTTTTCAAAACTGAACAGTAAACATGTGTTGATAAGGCACAGAATGTTGTTAATTGAAAAAATTAAAAATGAATTTGTAAAAAAAAAACGCGTGCTTGTGGGGTTTGAACCCACAACTCCATATTCGCTAGACTGGCTGTTTTACCAACTATGCCACATAACATGTATTTAATCATTTTGCGAAACTGAATCAGAACCCATATCAAGCACACTCCTTTTTTCAAAAATTTATCTCTCTTTTAGCATAAAGGGATATCGATTTCTAACACACTTGTATTTGTGCCTGCTAGTGTTCATGAAGTGGGCTCGGATCTGTATAACTGATATGGCTAGAAATTCGAATGTAAGTCTGAAGTTCTGCTCCTCGAAGTATTTTTGAAAAAGTTCGTACAATTCCAAGGGGTTCATCGATAATAGTTGTACAACAATTCATAGTGAAACTGTCAAGGACTTAATTTCAGGACAGTTTGGACGACCTTGACTATCTCAAAAATGTATAAGAATTACTCTGTAAAATGGATATGCCCACTACGAGTGCATACTTGTTGTTCTGCTCCTCGGAGTAGTTTGGTTGATCCGTAATATCACAAAAACATTTCAAATACGAGTGTCGATTTGAGGCTTTAACCTCCAAGTTAGTTAGGATGACCAGTATTATATTAATAATGTAAATAAAGACTTCCGAGTTTCCAAGAGATTTGCGGGTTTCAGCAGGTAATGCAATGTTACAAATAAATAACTTCTGCAGATTTTAAGGACTGAAATACGTATGATTGCAACCCATAACCAGAAGCAGCATTTAACGTACGAAGAGTACATCCCACCTATCCCACGAGTGTCCACTGAAACGTGAGACCAATACAAGGTCTGGTTGAAATCGACACCAGATTACCCACTAATTAACCACAATTCATCGTCCGCCCCCTGATGGTCCGCCCACTAACGACATAGAATGGAAACTGTTACGGACCAACAGCAGGAGAAAATATCATCTAGCCAGCGACATTTAACGGATTACAAGCCGACACTCTTCCCGGCAGTGATCGCTTCCAAGCAAAGGCGTACTACTCCCACGTCTACTGATGGCTCTACTAATGAAGACACCATTCATCCATCATTCGCGCCTCTCCACTTCAGTTTCGTGCTTTATTACTCGAGAGGAACGAGACGTTAAACGCAACCGCCAGGTGAAATAGAGAAATGTTGTTCAAAATCACTGCTTCAGTGCCCAGTTCACAATATAACCTCGTACTGTACAAACTGATTGAGCAAAAAGCAAAAAAAAAAAAAAGCTTTTCCTCTTGAATTCCATCAGAAATTGCTTCAGGAATTTCCCTGCAAATTTGAGGAATTTCTCTTGAAATCGCTAGAGAGATTTCTCCAGGAACTTCTTGAGGAATGTCCTATCACATTCCTTTAGAGAATTTCCGTTCAGGAGCACCTTTATGGATATCTCCAGGAACTCTTTCATGGATTGCAGGAGAAATTCCTTCAGGGCCTCCTCCAGGAACGCCTTTAGAAGTTTCTTCAAAGATTCCTTTAGTAATTTTCAGCTTCTTGAGTTTTTTTAGGGGTTCATTCACGAGTTCCTTCAGAGACTCCTTTCATAGCTCCATCAGAGTTTTATCCTAAAACTCTTTAGTAATTTCATCAGAGATTCATTCAGGAAGTTTTTCGGGGATTCCTAGTTCCTCAAGGAATCCCCAAAAAACTTCCTGAATGAATCCCTGATGAAATTACTAAAGCTATTCCTCCATGAATCTGGGATTCATTCAGAAATTTCTTCAGGCATCCCTATAAAATCCTTGTCAGGGATTTTCCGTGGAGCTCATTCAAGGATTCCTGTATAAGATCCTCAAGAGATTCCACCAAGAATTCCTTGGTATTAATCCAGAAAGTTCATCTTGGATTTTTTATAAGGTTTCTTTTTTTAGAATTTTTTCTAGGAATTTCGGCAGGGATTTTTTATGGATTTCTTTAGGAATTTCCTCATAGATCTTTAGGCGTTCCTTCAGAGTTTGTTTTTCAAAAATTTTATCAGCGATTTCTTTAAAAAATCGTCAGCAGTTCCTTCGGGAATTGCTCACGAGATTTCTCCTGGAATTCTTAGAGGAAACCTTCTTGGTCTTCCTTGATGGATTTCTTCCAGAATTTCTTGAGGGATTTTTCCTAGAATTATTTGTGGGATTTCCTCAGCGATCACTTCAGGAACTGCTTTAGTGTCTGTTACTGATTTATTAAAACTAGTAAATTACATTTGAATTTCTATTAAACTGTCATTTTTTTGCATTTCACCTTACACTATTTGAATTAGATCTAAACGTATCAACACAACAATAGCTATACATGTATTGACTTAGTTCCACAAACCGCAATATATATGTACGCACACATGAAATCTATAAGCTACAGAGCGAAATACGAAATCAGTATAATATACTCTGCCGTCGTGGAAACACTTATTTCAAACGAGGTCCGAAATTATTACGGTCGCTGGCTATCCGACGCCCCCCTTATAGTGAAGTTCTTCCAAGTTTCAACGGTACGATTACAAGGTCGAAGTTTATGGTCGTGAATTAGTTTAGCACTTTGGCGAAGAAAGTGAAACAGTTCGGTGTCCATAGCAAACCGTGAGGCGCAAAAAGCTTGGTGATTTCCCTGGCAACACACCGCGTGTTGGTTATTTTCCAAGTGCAAGTGTGGTCAGCGGTCCCGGGCAGCGAAAGGCTGCTAAGAAAGCCTGTATACGGCCGTCATTCAGTGTAGATAACGAACAGTGTCTTCAGCCGGAATTCTTTCAGGAATTTCGCAGAATTTCTCCAGGAATTTCTTCAGGATTTTTTTTAATTCCTAAAGGATTTTCTTCTGGAATGCTTAGGAAGATTTCTTCAAGGATTTTTTTCTCAAAGTCCTTCAAGGATTTTCCCAGGAACTCATCTGTGGATTTCGACAGGAGCTCCTTCGGGATTCCTTCTGGGATTCCTCTAGGAATTTCTTGAGGGATTTTTCACGGAATTCTTTGAAGAATCGCGCCTGGAGTTCCCTAAAGATTTTTTTCTGGAATTTCATGAGGTTCCTCTAGGAACTTTTTCAGGGATTCCTTCAGGAATTCTTCCTGGAGTTCGTTCAGGTTCCAAATCGCTGGATGAACTTTTTTGGTGATTGCTCTAGGAGCTCCATCAGGAATTCCTGCGGAAGTTCCTTCTGTGATTCCACCTGGAGTTCTTTATGTGGTTTCTCCTGAAATTCCTTCAGTGATTCCTTCAGTAGTTTTTCTAGGGAATTCCAAAGGAAATCCTCCTCCTTCGAGGATTTTCTAGGAATTCCTTCGGGGATTTTCTAGGAATTCCTTCAAGATTTTTCACGCTAGGGATGATTATCCGGCAAAAGAAAAACACAGAAATGTTCAACTTTCAAGATAGCTTTCTCCGTAAAAAGTTGTTGAATTACGTGCCTGGCAGATGAAAGCGAACGTGAATCGTATCCATAACTCTGCAGGAAGGATTTATTACAAAGTTATTCCAATAGTATATGAATAAATTGAGAATTAGTGAAAAAAGGACTTGGATAATTTTTCGACAATTTGCAAAAGTGATTAAAAAGTGTATCGTTAGGCAAAGCTTCGGATTACAACCAGTAATCGTATAAGATGTTGAATAAGATTATAAAATGGAGGACATATGCATGCATGCCTCCGGGACGAATTTCCGGAGAAGTCCGGAGAAGAATCCTGGAAGAAATTCCAACAAAAATTCTTGAAGGAATCCAAGGAGTGATCCCTGAAATAATTGAACCTCTAAAATGAAGTATCCTAGATGCATTTCAAAAAAAAAAAAACTGGAAAAAAAAACCTATGAGAAGTCAATAAAGAAATTTCAGAAGAAGTCCCGGGAGGAATCATGTAAGCAATCTGGGGAGGAATTCCGTGAGAAGTCCCAAAAGGAAATCCTGAAGGAGCCTTGTGACTGAAATCCTTAAGAAAATCCAGACAGGTTTAACCATTTCAGGGAGGAATTTTTAAAGGAATTCCTGGGAGGAATCCATGAAAGAATACCGTGAAAAATCTCTAAAACAATCTTGGGAGCAACCTTTGAAGGAATCAAGGAAAGACTCCCGGAAACCCTGAATCAATTTCAAAAAATCTCGGAAGAAATACCTTAAGGTATTCCGGGAGAAATGCATAGAAAATATCATTGATATATCCTGGATTAAACCCCTTAAGGAATCACAGGAGAACAAATCCCGGGTAGTACCCAAAAGAATGCCGGGATGAATTTTTGAAACAAATTCACAACAAGGGATTCTTAAACCCTGGAAACATTTTTAAAAAGTCTCGGATCAAAACCTTGAAAGAAATTTGGAAGGCATCCTGAGAGAAATTTTGAAAGAAACCCCGGAGCAATCCCGGAAAAAAATCCCGATGTAATCTTGAAAGGAATCCCTCAAGAGGGAACCCGGAGATAATCATTGAATGAATCCCGGCAAGAATCCTTGAAGGAATCTTCGGAAAAGTCCCTGAAAAAAAACTCGGGATAAATTCATGAACGAAACATGGAGAACCACAGGAAGAATCCCCCGGAAAATTCCGAAAAGAATCCCGGAAGAAATTCCGACAAAAATTCTTGAAGGGACCCAAGGAGCAAACCGTGGAACAACCCTAGAGGGATCCTTGAAAGTATTCCTGTAGGAATCCATGAAGGACAGGTGCGAGAAATTCCTAGAAGAATCCGTGAAGACATCCCCTGAAAAAAAAAAATCCAAGAAGAAATCAATGACAAAAAATCTAAGAGAATCTCAAGAGGAATGATTGAAGCAATATCGTTAGGAACCCCTTCTCGACGGAATCTCTAAACGAATCCTAAAATAAATTTCGTAAGGAGTTCCAGAAGAAATACCTGAAGGATCCTTGTAGGAATCCCGACAGGAATCCATACAAAATCCAGAGAGAAGCGCGTTACATATTTCTGAAAGAAATTTTTAAAGGAATCCCAGAAAGATCCGGGAGAAGTTCGTGGAAATTCTTTGAAATTATCCCAGAAAAAAGACCTATATGAGTCCCTGAAGATATCCCGTGAAAAAAATTTGAAATATTTTTTAAGAATTCATGAAGAAATTTCTAAAAAATCTCGGAATAAAACCCTGAAAGAAACTTGAAAAGCATCTTGGGAGGATTTTTGAAAGAAACCCCGGGAGGAATTAATAAAAAAAAATCCTCAGCTTAACCACGGAAAAACCGATACAACCTTGAAAGGAATCCTTCTAGAGAAAGCCAGGGAATATTGAATCATTGAATGAATCCCGGGAGCAATCCCGGAAATAAACCCGGCAAGAACCCCCGAAGGAATCCTGGAAGAAATCCCTGAAAAAAAAAACAACACGGAATAAACTTGAAGAAAATTCAGCAAAATCCCAGGAAGAATTAATGAAGAAATTCACGGATGAATCTCCAGAGAGGCTGGAATCTATTTAAGAATACTGCGGGAATTCTGGAGCGAAGGAAAACTAGGAGAAATCTCCAATAAACACTCTGGAAGTGGGATATCTGGAATTAAAACGAACAGGGAATTCTTAGAGTTATCACGGTAAGGCGGATACAAATTTATTTTTGACTTTTTGTCTCCCCCCCCTTCAAAAATTTTTGGCAAGATTTAGCATTTTGAGGGGGCAGATAAAAAAATATTTATCAAAATATCGGGTCTTGCTTAAAATTCTTTAACAAATCCGATGAGTTTTTAATATTTTACAGATTAAATGCTTTATCATTTTTATCCCCCCCCCCCTCGACCAGCCAAAGAGTGGTGGGACAAAAAGTGAAATAAATATTTGTAACGGCCTAATTTCAAAAAAAAAAATGCCCCGACTGAAGACAAATTTTCGAACCTCTGAAGGATTCTCTAGTAAATGAATCCAGGGAGGAAACAAAGGAAGATTCTCGGGCGGAATCACTTAAGGAATCTTGAGGGAAAACCCTGGCGGAAACAATGGAGAATTTGTAGAAAAAATCCCAGGAGAAAATCGTGAAATTCCAGAAGGAGTCTGACAAATTTCTTGAGGAACCTCTGAAGGGATATCGAGAGAAATCCGTTTAGCAATATCGGGAGGTAGCATAGCATAGCATAAATACTTGCACAAATCTTGGATGGAGTTGCAAAGTTGAATTTCTATTGACATTGCTGATGTCGCTACTATCTACAATGCCATTGATTCACTCAGCTCCACACACCTGGCCAAGTCCTTGCAAGCATTTATAAATCCCTTTATCAACTTAGAAAGAGCCCACCAATTGTTGTGGGGTTTTTGTGGTTCAATGCTGATCATCTAATTGTCTTGATTAATGTTCTTCTCTGTAAAGAACAACACAATACTCAGCGAAGAACAACACAATACTGAAAACTAAACACCCGCGCATCTATTGTTTTGATTTTCACTCGAGACAATAGCGAACGCGATCGATTATGCTGCCATACTCACCCCTACAGGAGTGATGCATGCACAGCCAAGAACAACACAATACTCCCGTTTAGCAATATCGGGAGGTATGCAATTAATATATTGTTCTTTTCCGGCTATACCAGTTGGCCAATATGTCTGAATTTGATTGAAAGCTTGAAGCATTTCACAAAGTGCGTTTAATTGACAAATTGAGAGATAATTTTATGAAAAAATATCACTTGTTTTGATGGGATTCGAACTCACGACTCCGTTTCGCTAGTCCGGCACTTTAACCAACAAAGCCACAGAACAAGTAACAATTCTGCGGAATAGAAAATCAAACTGGAATCGAAGCACCACCCTAACCGGGTCCGACTTTCACAACTTTGTCTCTCTTTCGACTCTTAGATGCCAATCTCCCGCACTCTCGTGGCCTACGAACAACAAGTGTCAGCGTATTGTTTTTAGAATGTTGATATTGAAGCTCGACTGACACATACTTCGTCACCAACCATCTGATCGATGCAAACTGAGTATGCGTTGAGCGCTCACCGTGGACGGACGCACGATCGTCCAACTGCATTAGAAAGAACGCAACTCATGCATGACAATGTACGCCGTAAGTAAGGCATAAGGACTGTTCAATTTATAAAACGGACAACTTGCTTGTGCGATATCTTTTTTATTTTTCGATAAAATCATTATCAATTTTTTGCGTAACTTTCTATAGCTATTCTCAAATGTAGGAAAAATATAACATTAAGCAAAATGTTCTTTATTGTGTAACTGAAGCGGTTTTCGTAAAACATCAATAAAAACCCATTGCTCACAATTCGACATAACTTTACACATACTTAACATGCACATTTTCATAAAGTTTTTAATGCATTGGAAGCTTACACTGTGCTACTAAAGGTAAAGCTCAATAGTTGATCAGTAACAATGCACAAAGCAGGCTCCAGCTTGATATAGTGAGTTGCCTTGTTTTCATAGAAATTATTAAAAAATGTTCATTTAAGTCCTGTGTTGTAATAACATCACGGATTCGGCTAAAAATTTGTCCAGAGTAGTAGAATATTGCTCTCTGAATGATACAGAAGAAATAATAACTTTTAATTGCATTTTTCATCAAAAATTTAATCCATAAAGATGGTCATATTAAAAAATTTCATACTTTTTGCTCCATTGATGTAGATTTTCGACTCTAGCGAATTTTGTTATTATATATTTCCAACAAAGTTGGTCCTATGTTATTGTACACCTTATTTAATAATAATCGGATGCAAAGTTTTTATTTCTAACATCATTGTTATGCAAAATTTGCATTAGGTAGCATTGTTATTTGGAAGAACCATCGAAGAACGAAACTGTTTTGATTACTGTATCTGTAATGGCGCACAGTAACCAAACCAGCAATGCTATTAAGAAGCCGTTTTCTGCATTTAAAACCACATTATTCCCACTTTCGACTGGATGCATAAAAAAATTGATTATTTAATATTTTCATGACCTTTTTGCTTCACAAATAAATTTTATTCAAAAAATCGAATCTTACTTGAGACTTTAATATCTCAACACTTAATTTTCCAATTGAGTTTAAATTTTGCCAGAATGTTTATTACTCATGCTGCTACAGCATGGCACATACTTTTCTGGTATTAAAAACGATATACCATATGTGAACAGTAATTTTATATATATTTTCAATTTTCAGCAATCGAAAAATTCATCTCATTTAACATCTGGCCGATTTTCTATAAAATAAAACTATTTTTATTCGATTCAAAAATGATTACTCTAATGAGAGATGATGTTCTGAAAAACGAAGCAAGCGTGGTTAAATTTGAACTACGCGTCTTCTTTTTATAGCCTTATAAAGTTGTCCGTTTTATAAATTGAACAGTCCTTATAGGGTCTGGGACCATTTGGGCAGGCGGACTTTTTTAGCACTAAATAAGTAGACGTAACGTCTAGCTATGTTACGGCAAAACAAGTCATGATATCGTGGCTTTTTCATCATGATGTTTTACCCATTGTGTTACCACAGACAAACAGACGTAACACTCTATAGAACGGCTTGGCACATGCATTTAACGATCAATTCGAATTTCATTTGATTTGCGCGATCGTTCCACCAGAGGCGCTAGTGTTTGATCACTTTGACGTTTGGCAGTGTACACGTTGCTGAATGATGCAAACGAAAATTACAGGCAATTTGTGTAGTAGTGTGCGTGTCAGCAAAACGTCAAATCGAAATCCATCATGGCCGACAGTATCGCGCGCGGTTTTACCAACAGGTGGCAGTGTGCTCATGAAAATGACACAGCACAAACGTTTTTGATGAATTTCCTCTAAGAGTTTCGTTTGTTTGTCTGTGGTTTTATCATAACACGTTAATCGTGTAAACGTGTAATCTCACTCATTTGAACAGTTTCGGTTTCCGGATTGTTTTTTCCGTGAAGGTTTACATCATCTATATTAATATAATATATGTACGTTGAAAATGCTTCTATAAAACCGTTCACTTCAAGCCCTGTAGGAAATGGAGAAATGTTTTGAAACACATCAGCAAAAATCGTCGATTAATGCTTAACGGAGATCCGGAGAAAACGGAAGGAACGTTGTTGTTGTTGTTTCTGGAGTAATTGATAAGTTACAGGTGAATGTTGTCAAAGGTGGTGTAGAAATTACGTTGTATGTGATAGGTATTTTTGTAAAAAAATGGCATAATTTAGTAAACTTCAATAACAGATCGTTAAGGCATTTCCAGAGTTGAAAATCATGACCAGATCAAGAAAAGGATTGCTGAAAATATTTTTGACAGGTAATGTTTAGGAATTAATTGCCATAAATACATAAAGAAATAGGTGACAAAATTTCAGGATAAGTTGATGGATAATTCTTCTTGTGCGTTAGGGTCATTTTTAACCCAAACCGTGCACTACGTCAACAAGCTGTTCCCAACGTGATCCATTAGGCAGGTTAATACCAATAGGAGTATTTTTTGCAGCTGTGGATTAGGCCGTTCCTATTTTTGCAAAAGTTGAAAATGTTAAAAGTTCAATGTTGCAAAACGATCGTTTCAGCTAAAAACCCATCATGCCAAAATTTGAAGTCCGTATCTCAAGGCTAAGTGGTCCCCCACGGGGCCTAAAGTTCTCAAAAATTGTATGGGGCCAAAAAAATCATGAATTTTTTTCGTCAAAAAAAAACCCTATTCTACTAGAATCGGTGAATTTAGGACCCTAAGGGCCAAAAATGTGCTCAGAATTTCGATATCTCTTTTCGTTTTTGAGTTATCGGACAAAAAATGGAAGGTTTCCTCAGGAATCTTAAAAAATGGTCACAATGTTCAATTTTAGGTAGTTTTTCGTCAATAACTCAGAAACGAAAAGAGATATTGCAATTCTGAGCACATTTTTGGCCCTTAGGGTCCTAAAATCACCGATTCTAGTAGAATAAGGTATTTTCTACGTTGAAAAAAATTCATGATTTTTTTGACCTCTTACAATTTTTGAGAACTTTAGGCCCCGTGGGGGACCACTTAGCCTTGAGATACGGACTTCAAATTTTGGCATGATGGTTTTTTAGCTAAAGCGATCGTTTTGCAATAGTGAACTTTTAACATTTCCAACTTTTGCAAAAATAGGGACGGCCTACTGTGGATTTCATGGTCTAGAAAATCCAAACGATTAACCCTCTAATACCCAAATTTTTGATTTTGATCTAAATATCATTTTTCGTCATCTAAAATCATGAATTTCAGTTTTTGATTTTTCTAATTTTTATTTTTGAACATCCCCACACTTTTAAATTTTTCCTGGAAGCCTATTTGGGGTACGGATTTTTTGGGATGAAAACATTTAGAGATTTTATGATTATTGTTGAACAATTTTTATTTTGATTTTTTTTCATATAAAATTTTATTTTCCGTGTAATTTTAAAGAAAATAATTTTAGAGTGTATTCGACCCCCTTAAACTATTAAACAAGGATAGAATGGTATGGGAAAAATTTAAAATATGTTAATTGTAGCGATTCAATACAAAATAAACATCGACTTCTTTTGGTGACCAAAACATCAATTTTTCAATGATTTTTTTAAAAATGTCAATACGCTTTAAAATACACCAAAAACCATTTTGAGATATACAAAACAGTCCTAAATATCAGCCAAAAATATAAAAATTTTGATTTCCCTCGAAACAAAAATTACAAAAATGCTCAAACTATTCCCCGTCTAAAGGCGGGGTTGGGTATTAGAGGGTTAAAGTTGCATGGTTTACCTTTCCTTCATGATATCAAAATGTTAAACAAATCTTATGAGATCAATGCTATTTTCCAATTTTATTGATTCGGAAACATTATAAAACTTTGTGTGTTCGTTCATTTAGCCATTTCTGAATCGATATGTTTAATGCTTTTCTCAAAAATCTCACAAACTTAGTCAATGTTGGAACGCTGAATTCTTTCTCCAATAACCGCTGTACGAGATAATGAGCCTTCTGTCAGCCAATTCTTAGCATAATTCTTCAGAATCCAATGCCGCCTCTATAAATGAGCTGTCATAAATTCCCATCTGCGGCACATTCCAAGCAGATATTCCAAATCATATTTCTTCCTAAATCCTCATCCAATTAACTAGGTATTACGCTTTTCCCAGAGTCTCCACCCGCGAAAAAAGATCCTCCTTATGATTGCAGAAACGTGTCATCCACATTCCCGCCATCACCCGTCACATCGCGCGCAGCGCAGCACCGCCAGTCGAATATCGCACTCGATTTGGCGCACGAAGAATAAAAAAAAACCTGTAACCGTCTGTCGCCCATCCGACGTCGACGACGATGGCGACGCGCGATCAGCCAGCAGCCAGCCCCCATCATTCCCCGAAAAATACCGCAATCTACATAAATAAAGCCAACAGAGCGAGCAGCAACCGGCGGCGGCGGACGTTGCGGCGGCAGTCTTGCGGCAGTTTTGGGGCAAGCCAACCTTCCGGCTGGGATGGGTGCCGTGAGACGGCCCTAGATCTTCTCCAGCCGAAATGGTTTCCATCAATCAATCCAACGAGCCACGAGCCGCAAGCCAGTGAGTGTGAGCCGGACCCGGTCTGGGTTCCCAGAGACGGGAGGTGGCGGCAAATTTTATCCTCGTCAAGGCAAGTCAAGCTGTCTGCTGGGCAAATTATTGTGTCATGTCGGTTGGTATAACCTCCCACACCGCCGTGCGTCTTTCTTCATAGATCCAAAAAATTGCTTCCTGACTGATGGACTAAATCGACAAACGATTCCCGGTGGAATTCAGCGTGGAGGATGGGACAGAATCTCCAAGAGGATGGAGAAAAAAATGTTGCTTACCATAAGCATAATGTCCTCGTTTTCCGTCCGTCCGTCGGTCCGTAAGAAATTCCGCGAAAAAACAAGCCAAATGATTTCGCTCAATCTGATGGCTGACGAATGGCTTCGAGTCGTCCTATCGCACCACCGCACCGGAGAGATGATGAAGGTACGTGGCACAATGAACAAATACAACGACAGACGGGCAGATCAAAAAGGGACTCGACTTGGGGCGTAATTGATGTTTCTCCCACAATTGGCAGTCTGGTTTTTCCCTTCGGGGCTGGGCTGGGAGAGCAATCATCGAAAAGAAAAGTTAAGATCGATGGCGATGAGTGCTTTTATTGTGTCAAATAAACGATTTCTTGGGAAGGGCTTAACGCTTGCCGCTAACGACTCGTAATGATCCTGATTTGTTGTTGGGTGTAGTGATTCAAAATGGAGTTGGATGTTTTACCTTTGAAATGCGGTGTTCACTACATCTTCATTTGTGTACGTAAAGAAACGTTCAAAAAATAAAAGTGAAAGCAGCTTGCCCATTTTATCATGATGTGTTTTTCAAAATCTATTCATACAAAGTTGGCCTTAAACATTCCCTACTAAGCAGATTCATACTATCAAGTCAATTGATTTGGTCAGTGCTGAAAATATTATTTCGACATATCTAAATTCAATCACCTACAGCTCATTTTAAAAGCTGTACTTAAGAATATGATGAATGAAAAACTTGTGCGGCTAGACCAGTTCTATATATAAGGTAAATGTCACAGACTTCCTTCGCAAAATGCCAACTGATATTCATGTTGAATATCAGTTGGCATTTTACGAAGGTAGTCGATGACATTTACCTTGAATATTCGAAAAAGAGCGGTTTACGTGACTTTCTTGTAGAACTGGTCTATCCGCACAATTTTTTTATAGGGGAACTGCGGCCATAACGCCCATAGGGGGCAAGTTGCGCCACCCTTGTTTTAGGCAAACCACGTTATTTTCGGTACTTTTTTCAATTGCAATCGCTAAAAGAAGAATAAAAATGCTTTTTTACATTTGAGTTTACATATTTTTACTGAAAAAATTGTACAAAAACTTCGAAAAAAGATTTTGGTTACTTTTGATGTAATTTTAGCCTGTCAAATGTTTGCACTTTTTTACATCATTTAAAAGATTTTTTTATCGCTATCCCCACAAACTGTTTTGCACACTCCCATTGTTTGTGTACCAAGCGGAAAAAGTATCAAATTTGACCCTTACAACTTTTTTACAAGGGTCCAAAATCCTGAGGTATGTGTGGGGTAAAATGCCCACCCCTAGTTATTTACATTAAAATAGCCATTTAGATCCAAATTCTGGCACAAATTATGTAGAACACAAGTTGGAACCAAGCAACAGCACGTTTTTACTATTAATAAGTTCACTAATCACACAGCCATGCGTCATTTTGTAGTAATTATTGATAAAACAGCTCACTATGACGTTTACATGGAATTGACCCATAATTGCAGGTGATCCATAATTATGCAATGGCTGTATACCCTTCACGAACAATAACAGTTGACAATAAACCAGGCGCACAAGTATATGTACACAATTTGGCTTCCTGGCGTTAGCTGTGGCTAGTGGCGCGTTTTACCCCGCATTAAAACTAAAATTCTGAAAATCAAACTTTTTTTCAAATCTCAATTTTCCAGTAGTAAAACATAAAACTGGTTTATGGTTTCTTCCATTTGGAAGGAAACATGTTGGTGCTTCATGTTAGTGCCAAAAAAATGTGTATTATAAAGTGTTTCGTGATTAAAATTGGACTCTTCCTTAACGTGGGCGTCTTACCCCCAGTTCCCCTATACCTGAAATGAGCTAAAAGTTGTTGAATTTAGGTATGTTGGAATGACATTTTCAGCACTGGATTTGGCTGACGAAGACCTCTTACGACAAAAAAAACAAAGCTGCCAAAAAGTTTTCCATGTATATCTTTTATATTGCAGTTGACCGTAAGATAAATAAAAAAATAATTACAGACATTCCTAGAGTGGAATTCCAACAGAAATTACTTCTCAAATTCTTCATGCAATTACAGCTGAGATTCTCACGAAAATTTTGAAAATGTCCTGCTGTGATTCCTTCAGAAATATTTCATGAAATTTACTCAGAAATTGCAGCTGGGAATACACTAGATAATTATTAAGGATTTTTTCCAGCGATTGCTACAGGAATATTGCTGCTCATTCAGGTTTTCTCTGGTAATTGATTTTGGAAATCCTTCAGGAATGCCTGGAGACCTCCTTAGAGAAATTACTGAAGAAATACTAGCTAACATTGTTTGAGAAAATCCAGCAAGTAATCTAGATAGAGTAATCTTTGAAGTAACATCTGAAGGAATCCCTGCAAGAATTTCTACTGGTACTCCAAGGAAAATTGCTTAAAAGAGAAAACTGAAAAAAAAAATCACGAGAGAAATGCTTCATTAAATTTGACACAAATTAACAGACGGCGTGACCCTTTCAACCCGACGGTTTCAAAATTGAACGGAATTGTGTGACTTGTTGGTTTGAGTATCCAGAGCCGTAGAGTGGTTCCATGGCGCCCTTGGCAAGCATCAAGATTAGCGCCCCACGACGAATTTCCTCAAGACATATTTCAGGTTTTTTTTCTTTTCTAGAATTTTTGTTCAACAGGATTTTGTTCAAAAAATGCTTATTGCGTTTCAGGGGTTGTTAGGAAACCTCATACGATCTAGTTTACAAATTTTGGGCGATTTGTTCAATTGGTATTACGAGAATTTTCCAATAACTTTACCAAAGGTATCATCTGTAGTTTTCAAAATATTTTCCAGAAGATCTGTAAGAAAATTTTCAGTAATCAATAAACAAAACATGGACATAAGGGAATACCAAGAGGAATTCCTGAAGAAATTTCTATACGAGCTTTTGTTGGAATAATATCCGTTCCATTTAAAAACCCGGTAGACATTTCAGCAAGAATTTTCAATGAAATTCATGAAGTAATTCTTGTAGGTATTCCTGGAGTAGCTCATGAAGAAATGCCTGAAGAATTCCTGTTAGAATCAGTGGAGAACCAATGAAATTTTTTTTGAGGAATCCCTGCAAAAATTCTCTTGAGAATTGTCTAAAATAAATCCCGAGAAGGTTTTATGAGGAAAAAATGTATTAAAGATTTCAGTTCTGTTATGCTCATGTCGCGCCCGAGCCGTCCAAATAAACGAATAAGTAAAAGGAAGGTTTTAAATCCTTAAGAAACTTCAGAAGGAATCCATGAAGGGCTTTCAAAAGAACCCTTTGGATAAATTTTGTATAAAATCAAAGGCAGCTCCACGAACTACATGGAGGGTTTTCTACGGGAATTCTAGAAGACATTTATGCAACAATCGCTAGTGAACCTGAAACAATTTTGGAAGGAATCAATGGAAGGTTTTTAAGCGATATTAGAGTTTTCTTCTTTCTAAAGGAAACTTTGGTAAAATTACTAAAGAAGCCTATGGACGATTTTCTAAAAAAATATTTGGAAGAATTATTGACGGAATTCTCAGAGGCAGTTCTGAAGGAATCCCTGGTAGGATTTTCTACAGGAGGTTTCTATAGGAATCCACGGAAGAATTACTGAAGTAATCTATTGAAGGGTTTCAATGGAATCCTCAAAAATATTTTAGCAGGGATCTCTATAAACATTTTTGAAGGAAACTCTAAAAAATTTCTAAGGCAAGTCATTGGAGAAAAAATGTGAAATAGTAGTACTGTAATCTTGAGGAAAATTGATCACTTTTCCTGTATTTTTTTCAATAAAATTAGGTATAATGCATATGATTATAAACAAATATTTTTAAACCATGTACCTGATTCAAGTTTCGTAAACGAAATTCTTACAAGAAACTGCTACAATTTTAAAAAAATGTTCAAATAGCCAAATTTGAAAACTGTAAATCCGGGGAGAAGTTGATCAACCAATGATATAACATTCTATGATTGGAATGTAGCTAACATTATAATAGATCTAGATAAGATTATATTTAGATAACATTCAAGAAAACATTAGCATCAAGTTTTTTTCTAGCCTTAGGCCTTTTCGGCGCCCCTTTCAGGCTGGCGCCCTTAGCGAGGGCCAACCTGGCCAACCGCACACTTCAGCTCTGTGTGTATCGAGTGAATTTGTGTAATGTAAATTTTTATATTTAATGTGAATTTGTGCCAATTTTAATAAAAACATCTAGGTCCTGAAGATGGTCCAATGACCGGACCGAAACGTCGACGATGACCAATAATTAATCAACGCAATTTGTTAGACTTCAAGCCGAATTTTTCAGAAAAATCAACAACCATCGAGTCGAAACCTATAAACAAAAAAAAAATCACGAGAGGAACTTCCATTGTATTGTGGAGCAATAACAGGAAGGACTTGTATGAAAGTATTTTTAGAACCTCAGCAAGTTGGCATTTATCCAACAGTTACATCAGGTAATCCTCAAGAATTACCCACTGGGATTCCTGCAAAAGTTCCTTTTGTGGTTTCTACAGGAATTTTCAAAAAATCCCTCACAAATTCCTTTCGAAAATTCCCTCCAAAAATTGCTCATGTGTTTCCTCCAGAGGTTTTCCCTCTATGGATTTCTCCAAAAATTCACCCTTAGATTTTTTCGGGGATTTCTTTAGATCTTCCCTGGATTTTTTTTTTCATTTCGTTACAGGAAATCCTCGACAAATTCTTTGAGATTTTCTGTTGCAATTTCTCCTGGAATGCTGCTGGAATTTCTCCAGGCATTCGTGGTTGTAGATTCTCCAGGGATTTTTCAAGCAATTCCTGCTGGGAATTCTTCAGGAATTCCTAGAGAACTCCTGCAAGCAATAACTGCAGAAATCCCATCTAGAAACGCTTGAGTAACCTCAGCAAGAATGATTGGAGGCCCTAAAATTACTGGTGGTATTCCAAGAAGTATTCCCAGAGGAATCCTAAAAGGAATCCCATAAGGAATCACCAGAGCGATTTCCGGAGGAATCCTTGGAGAAACTCTTAGAAGAAACCCAGTTTAAGTCCTCGTATGGAATCCGCCAAAAACTTTGAAAAACAATTTGGACAATTTTGCTTGTTTTTTTTTTTGTTTTGAAAGATTGGCAACTCTTTTAACGAATTCGATATTGCACTCCTTGACAATAATGACCAGATGCACCGCGTTGGGATTTATTTCCAAAAAGTGCAACACAATCTGAAAGGTCTGAAATCTCGGGTCTAGAAGAATCCCAGAATCTGAACAAAATCCCCAGTAAGAATATGTATAAATTACAGCGGAAATTTTTGGAGGATTCTAGAATAATTCTTGTATGTATTCTTAAAGACATTTTTGGAGAAATTTTAAGAGAAATTTCGTGAAGAATCTTTGTAAAAATCTCTGAAGGACCACAGAAGTACATTTTTGAAGGATCTTCGTTATATCTAAAAGGATTCTTTAAGAATAAACTGGAGGAACTATTGTGGGGATTCCTGAAGAAACTCTTTGAGAAGTTCCTGGATAAATCACAGGAGAAATTCCTAGAGGAATACTTTAAGGTATTTCTTCAGCAGTAGCAACAGGAATTTCTAGATAATCTCGCCAGGGATTGCTAAAGTCTATCATTGAGAAATCTTTGGAAAATATATTGTGAATTCCTCCAAAAATACCTTATGGGACTTCTCTAAAGTCTAAATATTCTTGCTGGAATTGCTTTAAAGGTTTATGCAAAGAATTCTACCTGTGATTCCTCAAGAATACCTCTAGAATTTCTCCAACGATTCCTTTAGAAGATTCTCTTGCGATTTCTCCAGAGATTTCTTGATGTATTTCTCTAGGAATTCATCATGAAGTATCAGCATAATTTACTGGATATTTCTAGGAATTCTTGCTGGGGTTTCTCAAGGACTTTCAGCTGGGATTCATTCAGTTATTGCTTTTGGGAATCTTCCAAGAATTTCAGAAGGATTCCCAGCAGGAATTGGCTAAGCAGTCGCAGAAAAACTTGCTGATGAATTCTATCAGAAATTTATGAATAAGTTTGTATCAGCAGTGTTCCTGGAGCAATAACAGTGAAAATTCATAAATGAATGTCAAGGCTGGTTTAAGATGAATTTACTGGGTAAATTCTAAGAAAATTGCTATAGTAATCATCGTAGAAATTCAAGTAGCTGAGAAAATCATCGGCCTCATTCGAGCACAGTATGAGGCATTTTCGTGCAAAGTTTTTTTTCCGATTTCTTCCGGGTCGTAGCTTGAGTGAAGCTGGATCGTACTCGAAGAGATCCTGGTAGGTGCGATTGATGGTGATCGAAATCGTAGATTGCTGTGGCAGCCCATTATCATGAAGCACCTCAATGACTTCGAACTGGCTGATGACGCTGATCTCTTAGCTCAACGGCGCTCTGATATGCAGAGTATGCTCGATGATCTTGCCGATCGTTTCTCGGCGGCAGGTCTTACAATCAACGTCAACAAGACCAAATAGTTGGATGTGAATATGGTCATCCTTTCTAGTTTAACTATAGCTGGGTAATCAGTGAAGAATGTAGAAAGCTTCCAATATCTTGGTAGCCAAATGGTGGCCGATGGTGGCACCAAGATCGACATAGTTGCACGGATCAAGAAGTCTAGGGATGCTTATGCGAGCTTAAGAAATGTATGGAAAAACAACCAGATTAGTCGACATACCAAAATCCGAATTTTCAACTCGAATGTGAAATCTGTGCTGCTTAACGCCAGTGAAACGTGGTGTGTATCAGTGAAGAACACTCAACGGCTGCAGGTCTTCATCAAAAGATGCCTGCGGTATATAATCCATGCATGATGGCCTCACAATTGGATCTCCAACGTGGAGCTCCGTCGTCGATGTCTTCGAAAGCCTATAGCTGCAGAAATTCGGGAGCGAAAGTGGAGGTGGGTCGGCCACACTCTACGCAGGGGCGGAAACGAAATCTGCGAACAAGTGTTAGACTGGAACCCAGCAGTACATCGCAGCAGAGGCAGACCAAGAGGCTCATGGCGGCGCAGCCTCAACAACGAAATCAAGCAAATCGTCAGAAATTTGACCTGGCCACAGGTCAAGGCAATTGGCAGTTGCCCAGAATAGATTTCTTTCAAAACGGCCCTCAGCAAATTTCAACATTCAAATAATCGCCAAATCGTGTATCACAGCTAGATACTTCCATATATAGATGAACAAGTAGCTACATTCGACACTCGCTCTTGATCATTGTATGTCTTTGAACGTGCCATTGTAATCTCGTATTCGCCATCTGCATTGCCCCTGGTGAAACCTAAATAGCAGCAGCCAGCGGTGACGTTTTCTCACTCTTTTCCCATTGACACGCCATCATCATCTAGTGTTTTAGATTCAGTACTTCAACCGGCGGCGGCACCAGCAACGATAGTGATGGTAACCCAGCCAGCGAGATTTCAGCCAGTGGCCATCCCGGTAGTTGATTCTGACACCGCGCCATCGACAGTACTATCACATCGCCTTGTCGACATCGTCGTCACGATTACGTGTCTAAGGATAAAGTTTCACTTTGGAAGTTTTGTTCGAAGCGCGCGGCGGTTTCAGCTCTTTCAGGATAGTGGTGGATGGCGTGGCAGTGCAGTGGTGACGACCGACGACCATGCCCGCCTGCAACTGAGATGTGGTGGATTAAACTATGCCAAAGTGAAAAGTTGGATGACTTTCTTCGGGTCGGAGTTGGCTTGATTGCGCTGTAGAAACCTCGCTGGTTGCGGGAGGTTGAAGAGTTTTTGCTGTCGCGGTTACAATCTGATAAGCTTCTTCAAGACAAATTTAGCGGAAGCCAAGTTGATTTAACTGATGTTGTTAAATGTTCTCTTTGGATTTCAATCATCCAACGGTTCATAAAGTTGGAGCTATTTTCAATCATTGTTTCCTCTGATCATAAGTCATTTATGATCGGGAAAACTCAACACCATTATCCGGAGAAAATTTCCACAAAACCTCCGCAAGCCAAAACTCAAACAAAGCTCCAAATAAACTCTTAATTTGGTTCCACCTTATTGCACATCATCCACGATTTCGCAATTTCCTGGCTGGTTCGATCGAAAGTCACGCCATCTCTTCCACGATGCTCGCTCGACACATGTTTCTTCTCTTCGGTGGTGTGCTTTTCCCCACACCGCTGCATGCATACCAGCACAGCATACCTGGCTATGCCACCGGTAACCCATATTTTAATATTTTATGGCACGCTCCACGAGGAAAAAAGGAGCCATATCGCACGTTTTCAATTTTGGCCGTATCATATGGAACGCCGACGAGGCGACGTTTGGCCAACTTGGGTGCCGACAAAAACCGAGGGAAATTCGAGCAGCGAAGGAAATCTGGCCTGGATGTAAGGTTTTGGCGGTAGGGTGATCCAAAAAATCAACTCTTGTATTAATTTCTCATTGCCAGTGATTTTGTATTGTAACTCACCAACAATTACATTTCAAACGTGTGTTGATAATATCTTCTACATTTTTTCTCATATCGAAAAAAAATACATCTTTTCTTCTCTTCTCTTCAATTCGGATTAATTTCAAAATTTGAGCTATTTTTAAGAAAGTTGAAATTCCTATGAAAAGCCAAAAATTGGACAGATACAGGCGTTTTCATGTTTCATATAAGAATTCGTTTTGGATACAGATTTTTTTTCCAGGAATTCCTGCGGAGATTCTTCAACAAATTCTTTCTTGAATTTCCTGTTGAAAAGCTACCAAGCTTCTTAAACTCCAACCGAAAATTTCTTCCAGATTTTCTCCTGGAAACTTTCCCGG
This sequence comes from Aedes albopictus, assembly GCF_035046485.1. Classification (NCBI taxonomy): domain Eukaryota; kingdom Metazoa; phylum Arthropoda; class Insecta; order Diptera; family Culicidae; genus Aedes; species Aedes albopictus. The sequence continues at coordinate 485,644,743 of NC_085137.1, read as the reverse complement.
ATCCCAAACTCATCCCGAAATTTGCTGGAAAACAGCTGCTCTTAAAACTTCATCTAGAGGTTGTAGTGGGATTACTCCCAGAGTTTTTAAAGAGATTTTTATATGAGCTTCTATCAGTATTTTTTCAATAATTCTACCAAGTTGCACTTTACAGTTCTTCCTAGAAATTATTGCATGAGTTCTGTCAGAGGTAGTCTATTGTTTGTATTTTTCTCATGTAATGCATATCACGAAAAACTCTGAAATATTCCAGAAAAAAAAATGTCGGAGAAATAACATAAGGTAAATTCCAGGACTCTGGAAGCAATGCCGAAAAAACCTTATAGAGAAATTTCTGCTGGAGTTTCGGTAGAAAAGAACTTCTATAATTCTTCCAGAGTAAGTTCATACATTTCTCTCATAGCGTTTTGGGATTTCTCAAAGATATTTTCCAAAGATTTCTGCTTTAAGTTTTTTCAGAGTTGTTCTCGGCTTTTTTTCTTCTACAGGTTTTTTGCGAGACTGCCAGGGCACAATTTTGAGAATTCTTAAGGCAATCTGACTGGTATTTCTCTTAGAACAAAATCTGGGATTTTTCTCACAATACATCATGAACCTTCTACAATTCCTCGCGATTTTTTCCCTAAAAGATGTAGTTTTTTTTGCAAATTTTAATACCCCCTTCCTTTGAGTAGAGTAAATTCAGACACTCACCATTTCCCCCCAAGATGCCTTGAAAAATGTAGGGAGAAATTACCACGGAGAAGTTCCAGTAGGAATCTCAGAAGAAATTCCAGGAGCAACTCTGTAATACATTCCGGAAAAACCTGGGAAAATTATAGGAGGAACTCCTGCAGAAACCTCGAAAGGGTTTTAGGAAGAAATCCATGAAAAATTCTTAAACATTCCAGGAAAACTTCAGCGACCAACCCCTGGGCATTGGCGTAGCTAGGGGGGGTTCCAGGGGTGCCTGGCACCCCCTAGAACAAATTTGGCACCCCCTAGAATTTTTCCTTGACAGTCAACCAAAATTTAAAACATACCACAATAATTCTAATATTGTTTAAAAGCACATTTGAACAAAACCTAATCACACCCGGAATTACTTATATACCTGTTGTACGTTTCTTCGTAAAAACAATCAACATACTTCTCCATGGATTCCTCCAGTAATACCTCTATCTATTCATACAGCGATTTCTCAAGGCTTTCTTTATGGATTCCTCCCGATATTTTTTCAATGAACTCCCTTAGGATTCTCATGGAATTCCTCCAGGAGCTTATATTGGCCTTCCTCCGGGAATTGTGGCTAGGATTACTCAAGCAAGGATTCCTGCTGCGATTCTTCCAGCAATTTCTCTTAGAACTTCTCAAAAAATTCTTACTGTGGTACCTTCAGGTATTCTATTAGGGAAGTTCTTCCGGAAAATCTCCCAGGGATTTTTCTAAAAATCCCTTCGGTTATTCTTCCAGAGATTTCTTGAAGGAATTATTCAGGACTTCCTCCAGAGGTTCTTCCAGAAATTCCACAGGAGATTTCTCCAAAAACTTCCATGAATTCCAACTGGAATTCTTCAAGCAATTTAGAAATACTTCTAGAGATTTCTCCTGGCGTACTTACTTGCGGCAATGGAAATCTTTCTGAGATTTCCAGGGATTCCAGAAATGCCTCCTGTGATTCCATCAGGAATTCCTCCAGTATACTTCTATCAATTCTTCCAAGGAGAACTGTGGGTATTCCTCCAGGCATTTGTTAGAAGAACTTCTCTAAGGATACCCCCGGCATTCCTGATTCTAGGATTTCTATAAAAATTACTTCTATGATACCTCCCGGAGTTCTAGGAATTCCTCCAGATGTTCCAGCTGGGATTCCTCAAGCAATTCCTGCGGTTATTCCAGTTATTCTTCCTCGTGGAATTCAAACTGTGGTACTTCAGAAATTATGCTACGGATTCTTCTAGAGCTTTCTCCTGGCATTTGTGGGTTCTTTCCAGGCAAACTTTCTGATTTTTTTTTGCAGAAATTCCTTTGATTGTTCTACTACGGATTTCTACAAGGACTCATTCAGGAATTCCTTCAGAGATTTTATTCAAAGATTCCTCCAGAAATTCCTCATGGAATTTCTGCAGAAACTCCTTTTGGCCTTCCTCCAAAAATACCTCAAACACCTTGTCCTGCGGTTCTTCCAGCAATTCCTCCAGAAATTCGTACTATGATACGTCAGGAAAACCTTCTAGTGATTCCTATACAAATTTATCTTCCGGGAAATCTTCTTAAGATTCCTTCAGAAATTCTTCCTGCGATACCTTCAGGGCCTTTTCCCAGAATACCTCTACCGGTTCTTGCAGAAACTTTTCTAGGTATCCCAAGGATTTTTTTTAATCCCCCATGCATTCCTGATGGGATTTCCTGTATAGATTCCTCCAAAAATTCCTTCTAGGATTTCTGCTGAGATTTCTACAATGATACATCCCAGAATCCTTTTAACAATACCTCCTGATATTTTTGAAATCACTTCAGAATCTCTCCGGTGACTCTTCCAGGAATTTTTATACAAGATATTTTATCCAAGGATTCTTCCGCAAATGTCTCATGGGATTCCTCCAGGATTTTCAGCTGGATTTCTCAAGCTATTCCTGCTGTGACTCTTCCAGAAATTCCTCCTAGGACTCCTCCAAAAATTCTTACTGTAATACCTCCCGGAATTCTTCTAGGGATTCCTCTAAGAATTTCTCCTAGGGATTCCTTCAAAAACTTGCTGGGATAATAATCCAGGGCAATCTTCTTGTGAGCCTTGCCTTCGGTGTATCCTCATGGAAATCCTGAAGGATTTTATTCATCATCATTTTATTTATCATTGTTTCAGCAATGCCTCCTAGGTCTCCTCCTGAAACTTTTACTATGATACCTGCAGGAATCCCTCTAAGGATTTCTTTTGTCATTCTTACTGGGGTTCTTGTAGGCAGATTTCCTATTCCAGAAATGCTATTAATTCTTCCAGGGATTATTCTAAAGACTCATCCAGGAATTCCTCTAGAGTTTTTATTCATGGATTACTCTAGAAATAAATCATGGTATTACTTCCGGAACTCCTATTGGCCTTCTTCAAGGAATTCCAGATGAAGGAATCCCAAGATAAATCTCCAGAGGAATCATTAAACGAGTTTCGGGAATAGTAGGGAGTAGAAATTGTAGGAGATATTACTAGAGAAATCCCTAGTAACATTCTATAGAAATGTACGAGAAAAACTTGTAACTAATTAGAAGGCACAGAATGTTGCTAATTGACAAATTGAGAGATGGATTGAAAAAAAATCGCGTTCTGGTGGGCTTTGAACTCACGACACCGTATTCGCTAGACCGCAGTATGGCCATTTCTTTCAGGGTTCATTCGGCAAAGTTGTTTTTTTCTTGAAAATTTCTACGGTAGTTTAAGTGGAATTTCATCAGAATTTTCTTTTGATTTTTTTTTCTAGAATTTCAATGCCTATTCCTCTGAAATCATTTCAGCAATTTCTTTTTCAGTCATTTTGAAAATATCTCAGGCAATTTTATCGTGATTACTTTTGTAATTCTTTATGATTCAATTGTAGTTATATTTATTGCTTCCGAAAATGGCTGGATTGGAAATTGAGGAATTCTAAACTGGGCTTGCTCGAAGAAAATCCTATGAAATTCACGAAAAACTTCCTGAAAAATTCCCTTGGAAACTGCCGGATAATTTTCCAATAAATTTACCCTAGAACTTTCAAAGTAGTTGCCAAAAGACTTCATATAAGAATTACCAGTCGAATTCATGAAGAAAATATTAAGGTTTTTTAAAGAAATTGCTCAAACCCATCCTCAAAATAAATTGCTGAAATAATTTTTATAAAATTTCCACAAACATTCACATAACAATTTTCGAAGAAACTCTCAAAGAATTTACCGAAATCATCAAAGGATTTTCTGAATAAAGCTTAGAAAGATTTCCAAAAGTAATTGCCATAGTATCACCAAGACAGAATTTTTAAAGAACCGCCAAAGTTTTTTTTTTTCAAATGAATTCTCGAAGGAAATCTTTGAGAAATTTGCCGAATCTTTGGCAATTGAATTACTGCAGAAGTTCCCAAATAATCGAAGTTTTCAAAATTTCCAAATGAATTGCTGATGAAATTCCCAAATAAATGTTCAATGCAATTTACATCGGAATTGCCGAAGGTTATTCCAATCAGAATTGCTGCAGGAATTTCTTACATAATTACTGAAGAAATCTAAAAGAAATTGCCTAAGGGGGCGTCCATAAATGACGTAGCTTTTTTTAAGCGATTTTTAATACCCCCCTCCCCCCTCGTAGCATTTCGTCACAAATTCGGATACCCCCCTATAAATAACGTAGCTTGTTAAACAACCCCCTCCCCCCCCCCCTCCCCCCAACAAAATTTTCACGTCAAAAAGCAAAAAAAAAATAAACTTAGTTCGAATTTCAATTTGACCTTGTATGTTTAACGAATATTATAAAAAAGAAACAACAAAAGCAAGAAAACATGGTCGACTGCCAGGTTCAGATCGCCGACATTAAGACCATAGGTGCAACCAGTGGAGATTATCACCAAAGCTAATGACTCAATAAACCACCCGATCCATCGTTCTGCTTGATTCCGAAGAACAGGACGTTGAAGCTCCCAATGTAGTAGTTTAAATTAAATGCACCATGACATTTGCAGGAGTTTCTTCTAAAATTCTTTTGTCAGTTGATTCAGGAATTCCTCAAGGGGGATTCCCATTTTTGAGAATTCCTCTCTTTTTAATTCCTCCAGCACTTCCTTCAGAGATCCCTCCAAGAATTCCTTCCGGAGTTTCTTTTTTAGTTTTTTTTTAGTTTTTCCATGGTTTCCTTCAGGAATTCTTTCAAAGTTTTCTTCTCCTCTCTTCCACCAGCAGTTTCTTCGGACATCTTTTCAGGGATTCTAACCTCAATTTCTTTTGAGATTCTATCAGAGCTTCTTTCGAGGTTTCCTAACAAAGTTCCTATCGGGATTCCTCCAGGAGTTTCTTCTTGGTTTCCTTCAGGAATTCTCTCAGATATTCATTCCGAGACCTCTGCAAGATACCCCTCCGGCATTCTTCAAAATACCTCCAGGAGTTGCTTCTGGGATTCCTCCAGGTATTTTTTTTATTCCTTCAGGAATTCCTTCCTGGATTCTTCTGCGATTCCTTGACAACTTCCTTCTAGGATTTATTCTGGATTTTTTCCAGGGACTCCTCCGGGAACTTTTTCCGGTATCCCTCCATTCACTCCTTCCAGGATTCCTCCAGGACCTCTTAGAATTCCGCGAAGAATCCCTTTACTGATTTTTTCCATTTTTTTCATTCTTCCCTTGTTGGGGAAATTAAGCCACTGTGTCCAATAAACTGAACTTTTGTGGCATTCCTTCCATAGTTCCTTCAGGAATTCCTCCAGAATTTCCTTCTTAGATTTAACCAGGAGTTCGATCTGGATATCTTCCGGGATTCCACAAAAGTTGTTTTCGGGATACCGGGAAAATTTCTTCCGTGTTTTCTACAGAAATTGAACCTGGAGCTCCGTCTAAGACTCTACAAATAGCTCCTTCTGAGATTCTTCCAGGAGTTTATTCAAGATTTCTCCAAAAGTTACATCTGGTATTTCTCCAGGAACTCCTCACGGGTTTTCTCTATGATTTCTGTTCAAGATTCCTCCAAGAGTTCCTTATGAAATTCTTTTGGAAGTTCCTTCAGGGATTCTTTCTGAGATTCCTCCAAATTTTTTTGAAATGCTTTCAGAAGTTTTTTTTCTGGAATTCCCTGTGGGAATTCCTATGGAAATGTTATCCTTTTTCTGTTGGGGAAACCTATAAAGAAAACCATGAGAAATTCCTTACAAAGCTGCTAGAGGAACTCCTTAAGAAATTGTTGGAAGAATTCTTCGAGGAAGTCCTGTAGAAACTATATAAGAAACTCCTCAAATAATGCCAAAACTTTTTTCCTTTGCAACCTTAGCGGTGTGCAGTGCCCTGTAGCAAGCAGCAAACTATTGAAACTTTTCTGTAAATATACACAATACATTATTCTTTACGCAGGATTTCAACACCATTTTCTCAGATACAGTTGTTGCATCCGATAGCTGCATGTCTTATGAAAGGAAGCTAGCATTTATGTCCATTATTTGTTATTTACATTAATGAGAATGGAAAAAAAATCTTGCAATTTATTTTTTCTTTGATTTACTGGATAACGATACTTAATGCAAGTAAAAATTAAATTAATTAAGAATAAGAAATACTTTTTTTCAATAGGCTTAGTAGAAAGCTACGTAGTATATCATATACTCCTACCCCCCTATCGTCACACTTCGTCACAAATTCACAAACACCCCCCACCCCCCTAAAAAGCTACGTCATTTATGGACGACCCCTAAAGAATTTTCTCTAAAATTATAGAAGCGATTTATAAAATAATATCCGAAGAAATTTCAAAGGAATTGGCGAAGGAATACCGAATAACATGGATAATGAAAGTCCAAAAAATTGACGAAAATCCCAAAAAAAAAGTAGAATGACTTGCCGAAGACATTTCCAAAAAAAAATTGAGGAAGTTCCCAGGGTCATTGTCGAAAGTTGGATTGATTTAGCTATATTATAGAAACTTTCAGCCCTTGGCTTGTCGAAAGAATTACAAAATAAAAAAAAAAATCCAAAAGAATTTCCTGAAGAGTAATTGTAGAAATTTAAATAGGAAGTATCAATAGAATTGCTGACATTAACCAAATATTGCTTGAAAGACTACCAAAAAATTGGCGAAGCAACTCCTGAGAAACCATTTCAAAGGATTATCCAATGAAGTAAAAAAGCCAAATAAACTCCTAATGGAACTACCGAAAAAATTTCCAAAGAAATTTCTGGTGAAATTTTTCAAAGGATGCGTGAAGGGTGTTCCAAACGTTTTACCAAATAAATTCTTAAAGAAATTGCCGAAGGGGATCCAAAGATATTACCGAAGATATTTGCCAAATCCAAAAGAATTGCTGGGAGATTTGCAAAGAAAGACTTAATTGAAATAAATTGCAAAACAATTTTCAAATAAATTACCAGGAATATGTCATTGATGTATTACCGAAAGAATGTTTTGCCGAAAACACAAATTTCTTGTATTATACGTACAAACCAGACTCAATTATCCGAAATGTACGAAGCTGAAATTTTGACTGATTACTACAATGTTGATTTTACGCAAGTCAAATTTTGAGCTTTATACACAATTCCTTTCAACAGTTATATTACACTAGTTTACAGCATTTTTGAACTCGGTAAGCTGATGATCATTTTTGGTGTAGAATCATGCCCTGAGTTCGAAAACGCGAAAGAAAAAAATTACAGTAGAGCGGAAATTTTTTCGACTTTCCATACAAGATTGATGATTTGAAATCGCTTTTTGTTCTATTTTCAAGCTAAGTCGTTAACTTCAAACATCTCATTCTCCGTAATCAATGGTCCGATTGAGCTGAAATTTTTACTGTAACTCGCCTACATATGATATGTCAAATAAACGTCGAGAAAGAATTTTTAAGTTGTTTTTTTCTTATATTGGGATTTTTGCTAAAATTTATAATGATCGTCACTAAAACTCGCCAATATCTTGAATTTCGTCAATCTGACGCAAAATCTGTGTTCAGATGATCGAATGGTATTGTATTCAGCTTTTAATTTATCCTGAATAAATGAAATTAAAAAATGTCAAAGACATCATCTCAATTCAACAAACCATTTTCGAGTTATACACACTTATTTCTGAATTACCTGTTCGGTACTTTTTTGACGAGATAAGAACAGCAGTACGATCTCGGTAGTTTCGGTAATCGATTTTACTGAGGTTCAGTAAAACAACTGTCAAAATCGTTTGGAAAAGGTGAACAATGCATTTTTGCTGAACGAGTTCGGTGCTCAGCAGTTCTAATTTCGTCAAAAAATTACCGAACTCGGTAATCTAAATTAAGTGTGTAACTTTTTGAAGAATATGAAAAAAAGTTATGTGAAGAGTAAGGAGTGTATTGGAAGTTAACTGTAAACATTCAAACTGCTCTATCTCGAAGCATGGTTGGTCTTTTTATTCCGGTTCTTCCATAAAATCTTCACAATATAGTCAAGTTTAGAACAGCCTGAAGAAATTTGGAAAATGTTTAGTATTATTGAAAATATGGTTCAACGAGTACATCACTCAAAATAACAATCTGTACTATATGCTATTCTTTTAAAATGTTTTAGCGGTTCAGTAATTTGAAGCGAAAAAACATTGGTAAGGCGAAAAATCTGAAAACTAATAATTATTACTGGCAGTTATGTATGTTATGAGTGAAATTTCATTTGAATTAAAAAAGGTCGCATACATGCGATTTGTGCGTTGAACTGGAATTGCTCATATGAGTTCATATACATAGTGGAAATTTCGAACCACCCTAACCGCTTCCCTATCCACTTTAAAGTGGTTTAAAACAACGGAATCATCGCGCTAAGTGCGGATGGAAATGTTGTGTTTGGGACGCTGCCACTGGCACCGGCAACCAGCGTTGAGTAGACCGATGATCATCGTTCGTCGTGTTCCTCCGAAAGAGTACCGAGCAATTGGTCGGAGTTGTAGATTTTTTTTTTCACCCCAAAACGCGGACAGGTAAAAAACTGACTGAATATGACTGAAGGTGTGCTATCACCGCCGAAGCTTGGAAGCACCACACCATCCAGCGTTCACCAACCACCACCACATGACTCAAAGAAGGGTTGGGATGAGGTATGAGCTTTGGCCGGAACCGGGGAGTGGGCGTTTCAGGAAGAAAAGCAGGAACACGAACTGAGGTAATGTGCAAGTATCATAGAGGTATAAAGTTGTTTTATCGCGCTGCATATGCGGGTAGGGGGAGTGAGGTGCGCATATATGGAGAAATAGGTTATTATTGCTTCACGCGATGTGCATGATTTTTTGACATTTTCATACGTGACTGCCATAATATTTATGAGAGACTGGTAGTTTTTGGTTGTGTGTATAAACGCCATTGAATTTGTAGGATACTGTTTAAGTGGTTTTCATTCTTCAAAAAACCCAACTTGTTAGCGATTCTGGAAGTTTTGAAACTCATACAAAAACGAAAAATAGTGTCAAATTAAATAAAGTTTTTGAGTTTTTGAACTGCGGATACCGAACTCTCTTGGGCCTCTAGTATCTGTGCCTGTCATGAGATATGCACACACAAAATGAGCCTTGGTTTAGGGAGCTCTCAGTTCATAATTATGGAAGTTCTTTGCAAGTATTGTTCCTTTTGGGGCATTACGCAAAGAAAAAGAAAAAGAGAAACAAGAGCAAAAAATGAAAAAAAAAGATAGCGAGTAAACTAAAAATAGATAGAAATTAATAATTAAATTATTATCATAGAAATCATTACAAAAAGGTTGCGACACTAAGGTGTGTGTTAACTGAAAAATTGCACGCAAATGAAATCATAAATTTCTGGAAACACGTATTCACTGCCATATACAAACTATTCACAGCCGAATATATCCATGAACACCGTTGAAACCTGCACAGTCATTCCCGTCCAATATTGAGCTCCTCACCTGTGCAAACAGCCTTTCGACTCCGCCCGGACCCCTTCATCACCACAGCAGCAAGAACCCCCACGCGCACTAATCATGCATTATTACACATTCGGGGAATAAGAAAGCTGCTTCCTACCGGAACTCAAGATGAGAGCAAACATCTTCGGCCAACAACCACCACCCGAACTCATATTCCTACCAAGTAGGTACAAGCAGTCGCAGTCGTCAGTAGTCCTTGAGAGCAGGCAGCAGCACGGACTTCTTCCATCATCGCATCGGTGCGATGCGATGGTGGTAAGGAAGGTACCAAAGCAAACAATTCTACTCAGTAGCGGACGACGACGACGGTCGTACCTTGGTTGGACTACCAACTACAATCGAGAACGATTTTCGGCACTATATACGCCGCACCAGTCCATAGTGTTCAGTCGTTTAGCTCCAACCTGAGGTACCTAGTGCTACGACCAAAGGCAGCCTGTTTTCCTACGTCGGAAATGAAAAGCGAAATAACAGAAGCAATATCGCAAAAGACGTCGACGTCATGTGGAAGCGAAGATCAGCAGCGGCGCTGGCTGCTGCTGCTGCTGCTGCTGCGATCCCGATTGAAACGGGGTGGCAAAATTAGAACTTGTAAGATAGTTATGTATAGATTTCTGTAGAAATTTCTCCAGGGATTTATTTAGAAAATATTTCAGAGATTTACCTTGTATTTTCGGAATTATCCAGAAAGATCTTTCAGAAATATCTTTAAGAATTCTCTCAAACGATCTTCCAAGGACTTTTTCCAGGGATTGCTTTACAAATTGCTCCAGGGATTTTTTTTTGTAAATCCAAATTTCTGACAGAAAATCTTTCTGGGATTTCTTCAGAAATTGTTCCAGGAACTCTTTTTAAAAAATGTGAGATTCATTCGGAAAAATTCTGCAGGGATTCCTATAGAAACTCCGGAAGGATTCTTTCCAAAAATCTCCCATGGCTTTTATTATAAATTCGTCTAATAATTTCTTCAGAAATATCGCCATATTTTCCTCAAAAGATTTCTTCACAAATTTCTTCAAGGATTACTTAAAAAAAACTTCCACAATTTTTTCGATAATTCTATCATGGATCCTTGCTGAAACCCATTCTAGGATTCATTCAAAAATCTTTCACAAGTTCCTGGAAAAAATCTTTCAGGGATTCTTGAAAAAAAAAAAAATATTTAAGGGACTCCTTTGGATACTCCTCGTAGATTAACTTTGAAAAATCATCCAGGAAAATCTAAAGATTTTCATTCAGAAATAGAATGTCCCCCAGAAATTTCTCCAAGAATTCCTTAAGGAAGTCTTGCACGAATAGTTTTCAAGAATGTTGCATGGATTCATTTAGAAAATACTTAAAGAACCTTTTTTTTTCAAAAAATCTTGCACAGATTGTTCAAGAAATTCATCTACGAAATTCTTAAGATTATTTTCCTATGGAATTTTTCGAAACATTCATCTAGAAAACTTTCCATGAACTTTTTCTTAAAAATAACTCATGGATTTTTTTTAGAAATCGATTCACGGATTCATTAAGAATCAAAAATTCAGAACTCCTTCAAAATTTTCTCAGAAGCTTTTAAAAGAATTTTCTCCAAGGGCAGCTTTAGAAATTCTGCAAGAGATTATTAAGGAAATTCCCAAGATTTCTTCACATTCCTTTAGATATTTCTTCATGACATTTCTCTTCTAGAAATTGCTCCAAGGATTTCTTACAAAAATCGTCCAATGATTCCTTTTGAAATTGTTTCACAGATTCCTTTAGAGATTCTCATAAAGAATTTTACGGAAACGCTGGAAGACATTCTTGTAGTGGTTCCTACAGGTGCAGTTTACACAGAGATTTCGTCATAAATACCGCTGGGTATTTTTCTATGTATTTTCGCAGAAATTCCTCCAGGATTTCATCCCAGCGTTCCTCTAGAAATTCCTATATGGATTTCTTCAAGATTTTTTTTCCAAAAAAAAGCCCTGATGTTACCCTGACAGCGCTGGACAAAATTTATCACACGATGTTTTGTTTGAAAATTCCTTTCAAATTTATCGAATCGGTGTTTTCTTTGAATATTCCATTGGTAAAAAATGAGAACTTCTGCGGTAGGGTATATGTACCATTCCTTGGCCTAATTTGCAAGCCGCCTTGACAATTTTGACCATAACTCATGAATTAATAGCACTAGAAATAATATGTTGACCCTATTACACACTCTAGGCAATGCATGTTTCACCAATTGGAAGTAAACTAACGTAAATATTCAAGAATTTACTTAATTAAGTTGAAAAGATTCGATGCGATGGTATACAACGTTGGTCTATGGTACAAAAATAGGCCTATTAGTGGATACAACCTTGGCCTATTGCTTTCCATGCACTAGAACCAATAATTATCTCACTTTTTCAATATTTCTGCTGAAGTATTATCTCTGTTTCATCACCAATCTTACTTTTAAATTACATTTTCGGAGCCAAATTTTCAAAAAACTATAAATAAAGCACTTAAACTGAAGTTCTTTCTTAATTTAGTAACGAAAACAACGCAACCCTATTATTATGTTATATTTTTACAGTCACTGCACACAAAATCTTTCTTCCTGTTCGTTCTTTCTGGTTCTTATGCAAGAAATGTTGTTGACGTCTTTTTATCGGTGTTTTTGACGTCACTTTACTGATAGGCCAAGATTTGGGTACATAGTGAAAAAAATGTCCTCAAAATTCGGCCCACATTCAATTTGTGAAATAGTTATAATTCGTTGAAAACAAATACACAAGTTCAAAATAGCGTCTTTGACCGTCGCATCAAATATTCAGTCATTGAAAAGTCAGTTCGAAATGTTCCAGAATCATGCCATTTATGATCATGTGTATAGACTACCCACTAAGCCGAAGAATCATGGCGTCTACAAAAGCTAAACATAGTGACATTTTCATTAAATTGTCATGTTTCAAAGTGCTAAAATTGAAACGAAATGTTACAGTTGTTTGGCGCAAAGCTTTTCCGATATTCAGTTATGCGTGTTTGTTTGATTTTTTGGTTTACGTTGAGATAGGCCGAACGAGGGGACTATGCCAACGAAGCATCCCGATACCCTAGTTAGTTTAAAATTTGCTAGGATTTTTTTTGGGAATGAATAAAATTTAACAAAAAAAAAAAAATGAAATTTTCAAAGGCAATTTCTTTTGCAATATTAGTTGTCATGTGCAAATTGTTTTGAAAATTCTGTTTGCAACGTCGTTCACAATTTTCTTGGCAATTTTATTTAGATTCCTTCTGTAATGCCTTCTATTTTATTTTATTTCTCTGCATTTCAAAATTGATTTAATAATTATTTTAGGGATTCTATCGACATTCATTTTTTTTTTTTGAAAACAGGACAGGCAGGAAAAAATATGAGAATAGAATCGCCAAACAATTTCCAATGGATATTTGAAAAGATCAATCACAGAAAAAATCAAAAAAGATATTTACAAAAAGCTGCCTGAGAAGTTGCTGAAGAAATTTTCAAAAATATTTTTCAAAAGGGAATCTGACAAAAAATCTAATGTGTTCAAGAAATTTCAAAAGAAATTTTCGACAGCATTTACTTAAAAATTTCTGAAATACGCCAGAAAGAATATGTTGGAGAGGAATTTCGTCAAGGAATTATTTTCCGACTGATTTTACAAAGACAACAAGAAGGAAATTCCGGAGTTGTTTCGGTATTTTCTTGGAAACTTTTTTTAACAAAAAATGGGAAATTCTGCGGTAGTTAATTTGGAAATTATTCAGAAATTTTTTTGGGAATTTTATTTCTTTGGAAATTTGCGTGTGAAGGACTAGTAAACAAGGTAACAAAAAATATCCAACGGCAATTTCTTTGATAATATTATTAGATATTACTTTGTACCATCATGTGCAATTGTTCAAAAAAAAACTGACTGAGAAGTTGCCGAAGAAATTTTCAAAATTAGTTTTTAAGGAAGATCTGCAAAAACTTAATGTGTCGAAGAAATTTCAATAGAAATTTTTACAAGCATTCACAAAGTAATTTCTGAAAGGCGTCGGCAGGAAGGAATTTGGCAAGGATTATCCAAAGAATTGCTCGAGGATTCAAATAGTAATTTCCGAACGGCTTTTCAAAGACAATAAGAGAGAAATTCCTAAATGAATTTCTGAAGGACCCCTCAAAGGATTAACTCAAGGACTTCCCGGAAGAATTTTCAAACGATTTAGCTTATGAATTTCCGAAGCAATTTGTGTGAAGGAATTGACAAAGAAATTCGAAAAAAAATGCCGAAAATTTATTCAAAGAAATTCCTAAAAAAAACTCAAATATATTTGCCTGAGAAATTAAAAAATTCAAAAAAATTGTCGATCAAATTTCTGAAGAAAACTTCAAAGAAGGTCGTAAAGAATTGCTAAGGACATTCCCAAAAAAAAAAAAAAAACTTCTGCAAAAAATGTCCGATGCTGAAACCACGAAGAATTTTGTAAATTCCTTTTGTATGGATTTCTAAAGGGATGACCAAAAGGTTGCCGAAGAAATTCCGACAGGCATTGATTTGGACATTTCCAAGGGTTGTAAATCCAAATTTGCGCGAAATATTTGCTTAACCCTCTAATACCCAACCCCGCCTTTAGACGGGGTATAGTTTGAGCATTTTTGTAATTTTTGTTTCGTGGAAACTCAAAATTTTTATATTCTTGGCTTATATTTAGGACGGTTTTGTATATCTCAAAATTGTTTTTGGTGTATTTTAAAACGTATTTACATTTTTTCTAAATCAGTGAAAAATTGATGTTTTAGTCACCTTTTAGAAGTCATTGTTTATTTTCTATTGAATCGCTACAATAAACATCTTTAATTTTTTTCTCAAATCATTCTATCCTAGTTCAATAGTTTAAGGGAATCGAATGCACTCTAAAATTATTTTCCTTAAAATTACATGGAAAATAAAATTTTCTATGAAAAAAAAAAAATAAAAATATTTCAACAATAATCATTAAATCTCAAAATCTTTTTATCTCAAAAAATCCGCACCTCAAATTGACTTCCAGGAAAAATATAAAAGTGTGGTGATGTTTAAAGATAAAAATTAGAAAAATCAAAAACTGAAATTCACGAATTCGAGAATTAAAAAGAATCACCTTCCAAAACATGTTTGAATCGATTTTAGATGACGAAAAATGATATTTAGATCAAAATCAAAAATTTGGCTCTGGTTAAAGAATTTTGAAGAAATTACGAAAACAATCCTAACTGATCTGCGAATAAATTCCTAAAAGCATTGCCAAGGCAATACCGAAGGAATTCTCAAATAAATTGCCGGAGCGATTGCTGGTAAATACCAAAAATAGAATGGCCAAAACAATTGAAAAAAAAATACCCTTAGAAACACAGAATCAATAAAAAAAAGCTTCTCAAAATGATTGGCAAAAAACTCACATAACAACTTTCGAATGGTGTACTCATAAAATTGCTCAAGTTTCTAAATAAATTACCGATGAAGTTTTTAAAGGATCTGCCTAAGGAAATGCCAAAGAATATCCCAAAGTCATCGCCACTTAAATATCTCAAGGCTAACATTTGAGGGTTTTGCCATAGAAATTGCCGGAACAATTGGAGAAACTGCCGAAAAGTGCGCTGAAGTACATGTTATTCATGAATTTAATGTTTTAACCAAAAAAAAATCATGCTGAGTATAAGCTTCTTCAGGTTTCCTTTATATGTTTATTTCCTATTTTTACTGAAAATTTTAATTTTAGGATCCAGGATCTTTTTTGGTTGACCAATTTCAAATACTTTTGCATGCTTTGTTAGATATATTTGTTGTTTGGAAATGTTGAGAAACTATAAACTCGAAAAGTTATCCATAATTGTTATGTTCCAAAAAGACGAATTTTCACATAAAAAATAGGAAATTGATATATTTTAATCGTTTTAAGATAAAGTGATCGCGAATTGATCTGCAATCGAACTGCTTTTATTTGTATTAACGAGATCTTTAGCCCTAGGCTAAATTATCTCGGAATCCATGCTTTACTTCCCTTCCGAAGTAAGAACTCACGTTATGTGAATTTGTCGGTAGTGGGATTCTATCCCCGATCCTCAGCGTGATAGCCAGATGATTTATCCATCACACTAGGTCCGCTCTACTGCTGAGTAACCAATTTTCAGTAAAAACTTCAAAAAACTTCCTAAACATGAGTTTAACATGTAAAATCAAGTGTTAAGACATGTTCTAGCAGTTGTAAAAAGCATAACAAAACTGGATATTTCAAAGAATGAAATGTTAAAGACATTTTAGACAACAAAAATATCTGCGAAATCATGCTTAAACAGTTAAAACTGACCAATTATTGGAAATTTTAAATGTTAGCGAACTCTAAAAATAAAATTTTGAGTAAGAAGAAAAATCCTTAAAAACTTATACTAAGCGTAGTTTTGAAAAAAAAAGTTTAACAAGCTTATTCAGAGATTTATTTATAAGAAACCCCTGCTAAGAGATTTGAAATGGTTTAAAAATTGATAAATTGTGACAATTAATGTGAAAGCACATACATTTCGGCTATTAGGAATGGCCTGTTTCAACGGAAAGAGAAAAAAACGATTATTCTCTTGGAAAAGGCCACACCCAACCGACCCCCTCCCCTTCCTTAAGTACAAATTCCCAAATAATGCTCCTCGAATTTACGATTCTTAGGCGTAAATTTCGGTTCGAGGTATTCTGAAGTTGTTTCTCAAATTGTCCGTTTCAAGGAGCACAACTACCACCAGTGCTGCAAAGTTTGATGGTTCCCCATCTTAAGGTGACGGGCCACGTGAATTTCTCCAGATCCGCAAGATCTAGGAGTGGGTGTGTTTTTTTCGAACTTTGCGTTTCAAGGAGCATGTGCATTACAAGTATTACAATAAAGTAGTGTTGCACAGAACAGTGGTTACCAATCAGAGGCCACTATCATATTATAGTGGCATTGAAAATCTCAGTGGTTCCCAAGCTTGAATTACGGGCCATGATTATTTCGTCAGAACCGAATCTTCTAGGTGCGAATGCTTTTCGGATTCTAGATCTCAAGGAGCACTGATTGCAATGAAGTTGTATTGTAGAGCTCACAGATTTCCAATCTGGAGTCACAGGCCATGATAATTTCTCAAAAGTCGAAAGTCTTAGGAGTCCTCAATGATCACTTCTAACAATAAAGGGGTATTACAAAGTGTAGTGGTTCCCAAGCTGAGGTAATGATATATTTTACGTATAATAATCTAATCCTTCGTCCCTCTGAAGCGCCCATGAGGTCTCTTGAAATCTCCCTTAACCCCCTGAGAACCTTTGCAACGCCACTGAGCCCTCCTGGGATCCTCCTGGAACCTCCTGGAACTCTCTCTGGGCTCCTCTAATAATCCATCTGGAATCCCCAGAGAACCCCAGAAATGCCCCTGAGACTCCTGGAGTCCATGTTGAAACCCCTGAGAACCCCTAAAACGCTCCTTTAACCACCTGAAACACACCTGTGTCCCCCTAGAACTCTCTGAGAACCCTTGAAATGACACTGAGGCGTTTTGATGCATTTCAAGGCGTTTCAGGAGGTTTAGGAAGGGTTTTTATGGATTTTCCAAAGCTGTCAGGTGAGCTTCACGGGGTTTTAGGAAGGTTGCCGTATCGTTATACAAGGCATTCTAGGGGGGTTTAAGTTATTTCAGGATATTTCAGAAAGTTTTAATGGGGTTTTATGAGCTTAACAGGCTCTCAAGTGATTTCCATTGGTATATCAGAGTTTAAGAGCGTTTCAAAGCATTTCAGATAGGTTTTATGGGGACTCACGGGCTCTGATTTGAGTTTTTAGGGGGTTTTAGGGGTCTCAGAGGCGTTCAATGGCATTTCAGAAGGTTTCAGAAGAGCCATAGGGGGCTTCACAGGCTCTCAGGTAAGTTAAAAGGGGTCAGAGGCATTTGAAGGCGTTTCAAAGTTTATCAGGGAATTTCAGAAGGTTTTTAGCGGGTTTCATAGGCTCGCAGGTGAGCTTCACAGGACTTCAATGGAGTTTCAAGGATTTTCACGGCGATTCAGGGGTTTCAGATGGTTTTAGAAGGTGCTTTGGGGGACCCCAGGTGAGTTCCATTAGGGTCTCAGAAGCGTTTCAAGTTGTTTCAGGGCGTTCAATGGCGTTTTTGAAGGTTTCATGATAGTTTTCTTCTTCTTTTTGTTCTTCTTGGCGTAACGTCCTCACTGGGCCAAGCCTGCTTCTCAGCTGTTCTATGAGCACTTCTACATTTTCGAGCGTCCTCTGTCAACAACCATTTTGCATGTGTATATCGTGTGACAAGCACGAATATACTCTATTGCAGTGGTGCTCAGGCTGGAGGATACCGCGGGCCAAATTTGCAATTCGGGATTGACCTGCGGGCCGCATAAAACATCGATGCACAAAAACAACAAAAAGAACAATTCTAAAGCATATTTATTGAAAATTTGAACTTTTCAGAACTTGTGTAAGGGTCAAACTTTATAATCTATTGCCCTTCGTGGAGTTCAATTTAGATTCATAAGTTTGGTTGAGAGAAACGTTTGAGCTTCAAATTGAAATTCGAGCAAATAATTTAGAAGTTGCCCCTAGAATTGCCTTGAAGCCATTTCAAGAACATGTCAAGCAGCTTTTACAAGAATTTCTTTTGAACCGCTCCAAAAAGGTTGGCTGGATTTTCTCCTGAAATTTCTTGTGGAGTTTTCTTTTAGTTTTTCTAGAACACCTCCAAGAACTCCTCTTAGATTTTCCTTTGGAACTGCCCTGAAGTTACTTCAGGAATTCCTCATTAATCGTTTCTAAGAATTTCTTCTAGAATAGCTTCCGGATTTTTCCGAAAATTTTCCAGGAGTTTCTTGAAAATTTTAGTAAATTCTTCCCATAAGTCTCTGAAGTTGCCATAAGTTGCTGAAATATTTCATCATTAAATTTCTTCAAAAATTAGATTTTTAACAATTGTTTCCGGAAGTTTCTTCAACAGTATCTTCTAAAGTTGCTGCATAAGTTGCTTCAAATTTATTGTTCAAATTTTCTTTATTCGTTTCGCTTGGACAATTCAAATTGGATTCATAAGTTTTGTTTCGAAAAATGTGTGAGTCTTATAATAGAAATTTAAACAAACACTGAAAATTAAAAAAAATATTGGCAACCAAGTTAGGAGTTGTTGAGAATTTTGTCAAAACTTCGCGCTTTGTGTTTTTATGTTCTTCGGAAAGGCGAAATGTGAAATATTTGCTCAGCGTTGCATTGACTGCGCCTTAAAACTGCAACTAAATTTTAAATGATTCAAGATCACAACTTTTATTTACTTCGTACCACTTATAAATAACTATAAGCTGGCTTCGTCACTTCGCTGAAATGCCGAAATATTTTGGAATTGCGATTTCGAATCTTACCAGAACGGATTGTTCTTTTTGGTTATTTATCATTTAATTTGTGTTCAACACTGTGAAAATTGATCAGCAATTTTTATTTGTTTGATTTCTAAATAAATTTAACGAGTTATTTAAAATAATCGTTCAAAAATTTCGATACGTCTTAAAGTACTTCGCGGGCCGCATCTTAAGGCTTGGAGGGCCGCATGCGGCCCGCGGGCCGCAGGATGAGCACCACTGCTCTATTGCCAAGGAAGTCGAGGAAATTTCCATTACGAAAAGGTCCTGGACCGACTGGAAATTGAATCCGTTACCCCCGCCATGATCATGCTGGATACCCACGCCTCTGCAGATGCGGCGATATGCGCTGAGGATAGTTTTAGGGAGCTTCACAGTCTCTCAGGTGAGTTACACGGGGGTTTCAAAGCGTTTGAAAGCGTTTCAAAACGTTTCAGAACGTTTTAAAGGGGGTTTAGGAGGCTTTATAGGCTCTTTTTTCTTCAATCACTTAACCTAATTTACATCTTGTACCAACTTTTCGAACCCTCTAAGCAGAATAATTTACAGCTCTATTTCTCCACTAGAGTACTGCGTGAGCGTTTCTAATTGGCGGCTGCACTTACACTTTGTACAGTGCCTAAATGTATTCTGTTTCAATTCTACTATATCAAACTGGTTGCCTTTGTACTGCTGTCACTTTCCTACCTTGTCCATGGTAGAATGATGGGCACGAGTATGTTGATTTGTAACTCTTGTTCGTTTTCCAGTCCGATTGGGGGTCCATTATGAGTTGCCGTTTTAGCCAATATCCACGTTTCCGGGTCCGTTAGAGCATGTGTTCAGAAGAGGGGCAGATGTCACTCGCTCTCGGGAGGAAGAGCAACTGACGAAAAATTGCAAGTGCCAGGACTGGGATCGAACCCATCAACATTCACTTATGAAATGAACGAGCAGCCACTACGCCACGGACCCCGGTTTCATAGGCTCTCAGCTGAGCTTCATAGGAGTTTCATGTTAGCTTTATAAGACTTTCAAGGTATTTCACTCCTCATGGCGTTTCAGAAGGTTATAGAAGGGGTTTCAAGTGGCTTCACAGGTTTTCAAGTGAGTTACACGGGCATTTCCGAGGCATTTCAAAGTGTTTCGTGGGTGTTTCAGGTGGTTTCAGAAGGGCTTCAAGACATTCCTGACATATTACACTTGTTGATCTAATGACTAATATTCCTGGGAAGTTCTGGAGATTATCAAACAGTCATTGAACAAAAAACGTGCTGAAAAAGTCGTCATTTTACAACTCGTTGCATAAATATCTATCTTAGTATCATAATTCAGCATCATTTTGCTGCTATAATGACTCCCACTTATTTTCGGGATAGCAGAGGCAGTAGCAGCATCAGCAGTGAGTGTGGTCTGGCAATCAAGGGTGCAAAAAATCGTTCACCCAAACGTGAGCGGTGTGCGAATTGGGAGGATTCCGCGCCCCGTACCGGAAACGGGTGGTGCCCGCCGGAGGGCACACGAGGCAAGACAGCAAGATAAGAAAGCTGCTCGAGCTGTGTGAGTGTTTGTGTGCTCGAGTTATTTCAACTAGTTTGCCACGTTTTGCTTGGCTATTGCTCTGCTGCGATGAGTATGTTGCCAAAGGTGCGCAGCAAAAAGTGGTAGGAAAACCTCCTCCGGGCGGACACGAGGAAGGTTGTGCCGGAGAACTAGGGCAAACAAAAAGCTCGTCGGTGGCGTCGCTGCCGACCGAAAGTACGTACGTACGTACATATGTAGGTAGGTTGCCTCGCTAGCTAGCTGCTGGGTGTTGAAGTTGTTCCGGGGGAAATTTGCAGTTCGCTCCGGTGGAAAATCGCACAGATCAAATGGATTGTTAGTTCCGGTAGGCAAGCAACAAGGTGGAAGAAGAATGTAGGTACCAACCGACTCCTACGCTGCTGCTCTCCACGGGCAACTGATTTCAAGTTTTGCTGCGGGATTTGCGCCAAAGTTGCTTTTTTGGACCATAAGAAGGGAAAGTTTCTCGGTAGGATGAAGATTTTTGGGCGAACTTTGCTGGCATCAGGCAGTAAATTTCTTGTAAATTCTTTTTTAGGGATTTCCGGGGCTCATAATTCACACTTTTTTGTTGGAACTCTATTCTTGTATCGTGTTTGAAATTTCCATGTTTTGTGGAGGAAGAATATTGATAAAAGCTGATTTTGAGTCAGGGATGGCGAAGAAGACCCAAACCGCAGTTTTACACGGGAACTTCACTTCGATCCACTTTCCGCTATCGCATAATTCCATGATGTAGTTTTCTTTGGTATTCACGTGTTTGGAGCGACAAGATGACAGCAAGTTTCCAAAAGTTTTCACAAAATTTCCTCTCGAAATTCTCTGGGTTTCTTCAGAAATTCCTCCCTAGATTCTTTCAGGAATCCGTATAACAGTTCTCAAAGGTAGTGACTCATGGATTTCGTCAAAAATGTTTTCAGCGTTTCTTCGGAAAATCAAAAGTTCAGGATGCCGCCAGTAATCTTTGCAAGCATTTCTTTAGAAAATCTTCAACAGACTTTTTTGAAAATTCTTCAAAAGTTTCCTTCACAAAGTCTTCCAGGAATGTGTTTAGAAATTTATCCAGGGCTTCCTTCAGATATTTCCTAAAGAATTTCTCCAGAAATCTCTTC
This sequence comes from Aedes albopictus, assembly GCF_035046485.1. Lineage (NCBI taxonomy): Eukaryota > Metazoa > Arthropoda > Insecta > Diptera > Culicidae > Aedes > Aedes albopictus. The sequence goes on along the minus strand of NC_085137.1, from coordinate 485,623,113 downwards.
AAGAATTACTTGAGTTGCTTCAAAAACTCCACCAGAGATTATTCTAGAACTTCTCCTGTGTATTCCTTTGGAAAATCCTTCGGAAAATTCTGAAGGTGATATAGTTCCTACATAAATTTCTTTAGAAATTATTTAAAAGATTCTTTCATAAAATCTTTCAGTGGTTTCTTCAGCAAGTTCTCCAAAGAAGTCATTGCACACTGAACTTCAAAAGTCCTTCCGCTAATTGTTGGCAGTGATGCTAATGCTCACCATATAATCTGCGGCAGCTCAGACATCAATTTGAGAGGCTCCAGTTTAATGGAGTACTTAAGTAGTACAGATCTTGCATTACTTAACATAGGCAACCGCCCAACCTTCATGGTATCTGCTAGAGAGGAAGCGTTAGACATAACGCTTTGCTCTAGTAGAATTAGTCACGAAATGACCAATTGGCATGTGTCAGATGAAGAATCTTTATCTGACCATCGCTACATCTTTCTTGAACATTTAAATGCTACTTCGCAAAATTTTCGTTTCAGGAATCCCCGGTCAACAAACTGGGATCTTTATACTGATTTGATTGCGGCCAAATTTCATGGATACTCACCATCCATTGACACTCCAAGTGATTAGGATGATGCCGTTGATACGACAACGACCTTCATCATGGAAGCTTTTGAAGAAGCTTGCCCTCTACGGTCTGTGAAGATCACAAGAGGAACCGCTTGGTTGAACTCTGATCTGGCGAAAATCAGGAAACAATGTAGAAAGAGTTGGAACAGACGACGTTCGGCTGGTTCAGAGGCTTTCAGGTCGGCTCGCAAGGCCTACAGGAAAGCTCTCCGGTCTGCTGAACGATCGGGCTGGAAAAACATTTGTACAAATGTTTCCAGTTTGAGTGAAGTCAGTCGGTTAAATAAAATGCTTGCGAAATCTAAAGATTTCCGAGTGAACAAACTTCGTTTGCCAAATGGCGATTTGACTACCGCTGATGAGGAAGTTCTGGAATGCTTATTCAGCCCACACTTCCCTGGATGTGTGGATATTACATCTTCGGATGAACCTGATGTCTTTTCTTGTAGTTACGATCCCCTGGCTTTGGCTCGGAGTATTGTAACTATAGAATCGAGTGAATGGGCAATTAATAGCTTTGCTCCTTTCAAATCTCCTGGGGCAGATGTAATTTATCTTATTTTGCTTCAGAAGGGATTTGATCATTTCAAACATGTTTTGAAAAAAAGTACTTGTTTGTTTGCAGTTTTGCTACAGGGTATATTCCCAAATCTTGGCTGGATATTACTATGAAGTTTATTCCGAAAGTGGGTTGTGTGTCGTATGAAGAAGCAAAGAGTTACAGACCTATCAGTTTGACCTCTTTTCTTCTGAAATGCTTAGAACGCATTGTGGATCATCACAACCGTGATGTTCTGGCCAACGTGCCTCTTCATGTGAACCAACATGCCGACCAATCTGGTAAGTCCACTGTGACTCTTTTACACAAAATTGTTTACGATATCGAGAAAGCTTTCGCTCAAAAGCAATCTTGTTTGGGTGTTTTCTTAGATATCGAGGGTGCCTTTGACAATGTGCCTTTCGATGCCATATTGGAAGCCGCACGGAGTCATGATATATCTCCAATGATTTCCAATTGGATTCATGAAAAGCTCAAAAACCGATATCTCTTCTCGACATTGCGTCTAGCAGGGATTAGGAAATTGAGTGTTTGTGGATGCCCCCAAGGGGGAGTCTTATCACCACTTTTGTGGAATCTCGTAGCAGATACGCTATTGAGGCAACTCAATAACAGCGGTTGTCCTACTTATGGTTTTGCCGACGACTACCTAGCATTGTTAGTTGGTATGTGTATTACCACCCTTTTCGACCTGATGCAAAGCGCCCTTCAGGTAGTTGAGGATTGGTGTCGCCAATATGTCCTTTCGGTTAATCCGAGTAAAACATCTATTGTTCTTTTTACGGAAAGGCGAAACCGTAACGGCGTTCGACCTTTGCGTCTCTTTGATTTTGAAATCGATGTGACTGAACAGGTAAAGTACGTTGGAGTCATTCTTGATTCCAAGCTTTCGGGCAATGCCGGCCATCTTCAAAGGATGTGCTTAATGGCGATGTCTGGAGCGTTCTTTTCAACTCCCACGGCAGCGCTTGAAGTTCTCTTTGACGTTGCTCCACTACACATTCATCTCAAACAAGAAGCACATTCTTGCACTTACCGTCTACGGGTACTCGGTCTACTAGAGGAAACTCCTGTGAACCGCACATCAACACACACCTCGTTGTTTCCATTTCTGTTAAATTGGGACAAAATTGTCCTTGCTCCAAGTGATCTTACAATTGCTTGTAATTTCCTATATAGGACATTTTCTACGAAATTCCCTTCCCGGGAAGAGTGGACATCTGGATATCTGGAAAAAAGTATTTCAGACGGCATCGTATGTTACACTGACTGATGGCTCCCTTCTCGAAGGTCGAGCAGGTGCTGGTGTTTATTCTCGTGAGCTAAGGCTGTATATGTCTAACTCACTTGGTAGACATTGTACCGTTTCACAGGCCGAAATCTTTGCTCTTATGTGCGGAGTGCATTCAGCACTTCAGCAGCACGTAATGGGCAAAGTAATATACTTCTGTTCAGATAGCCAGGCTGATATTAAAGCGCTTGTCGAACTCAAATCGAGGAGCTGAATTCAGCAAACGCTGTTTACCTTGTATGGGTGCCTGGCCATTCTTCTATCGCTGAAAATGAATTGGCTGATGAGTTAGCTCGCACTGGAGCATCACATGCCTTTATTGGCCCTGAGCCAGCTATTCCAATATCGAAGTGTTGGGTAAAGCTTCAGATTCACACCTGGGCTGCCACTCAACACAGACAATACTGTAATAGTTTAGAGTCATGTTGTCAAACCAAATTGTATTATTCTGAGCCATCTCCAAGGGTGGCGAAGTATCTTATAAATCTGTCAACGCAGAATTGCAGCATTCTGGTCAAAGCGTTGACTGGCCACTGCCAAATATTCTATATTAACAATATAGGTCACTTCGTGTTTTCACATACAACGACATGGAGACGCCGTTTACGAATGATTACAGCACCACCTGTTGTCAGAAAAAGTCAATAATTGTATTTTGATCAAATTTTGTTTACCGTGCAAGGCGACATTTCTCGAAAAAAAGATGTTAGGGGTGTCAAAGTTTTTTGTTCCCAAATAATCGATTATTAAATAATCGATTTACAATATACACAAACAAAATAATATTTCATTAGATGATTTCCTGATCAACCATTTCTTTAAAAATCTTTACATTTCTTTATAACGACCTTTAAAGACGTTCATACCGAAAATCGATAGCGATCGACATCGTTTCATAAAGAAATTAAAATAACAACCAAGTTACTTCGATATCGATTGATAAATATTTTTGACGACACATCGATATTAAAAATAGTGGGTTCTACTTTACCGACATGTCATAATCATTCAAAGAAGCTAAAAAAGCCACCTCACCCACCACCCACTCTTCCTGTTCATGTTTATTATGATGTTATTTGTAATCATTTTCTAAATTGGGAATTGAACTTACATTTATAGGAACTGGGAGATGTTATGTTTATATAGTTACTTACTGAGTCACACGGTATTACAATGATTATGGGTGGCCAAATGCATTCAAATACCCAACAAATTACTAGCCTTTAGCAGTTTCCAAAGCCACAACAGAATTATTAAAAAATGTATCCGGCTTTGACGAACTGAATAAACATCATATTGAGAAACCATAATTAATCAAATAAAACACAATTAATCAAATAAAGTTCGGATCTTTCACAGGGTTCCCGAACGGAGTGAGTATTGCCGGTGAACGGAAATAACGCAACATGACGGTGGCTTCCTACTGCCAATAAAATGTCCAGAATACCTACCAATATGTATTTCTGCTGATGTTGCTGTCCCGGGGAGCAATCCGGTGAGCTGTGGCCTAATCCGGACCTAGGAAGCATTTTCGTGCTCGGATAAATCCAAGGAGTAACCGTCTTGATTTATCCTTGATTCATTTTATTTTTTCTAATTCGAGCAAAACCAAAACATTGCTCCTGTCATGAGATATCAGAACACCTTTACTCAGCTTCACCCAACGATACAACAGAACGGTTAAGGAGTGTCGTGACTAATCTTTGTTCTTCGATATCAATATGTAAAGTTACGTTGATATCGGAAATTGAATATGTTCCGATAAATATTCACAAAGAAAACCAAAGTTCAAGCGACAACATGAAATTTAACGACATTAAGTTACGTTTCGGTAAAGATTTTTATCTTTTGACCGATAAAGGACATTTTCAAGTTTCGTTATCGATCGATGAAGTTGTTTGAATATATGTAAAGTAATAATCAGTAAAGAATAGTCGACGTTATTCTTTATATTTTGGTAAAGAACTTTAACGAAATTTGTGAAATGGTTGACCGGGCTACGAATACATCTGTAGAAGAATTTGAATGCTCCCTCATTGTAACGCCACCGAAATCGGTTCACTTCAAAATTCAAAATTTATATTATAACTCATATTTGCATAATATAACTTATATTTTGCCCTGATGATTGCTATTTTCTCTTGACAAAGGCTTTTAATATTATCTTTCTTAATGTCCACGCTGACAAACATACATCGGATTGGATAGCTTACAAAAAATCCGGAAGATCACCAATCAAGTGCACGTCAAATTTCTCGTGGCAGAGTGCAAGACATTGAATTCAAGGGTGCACAAGCTAATGGACCGATGCACGAACTTAATAATACCAATGTTTGAGCGTTCCGTGCTTACAAAAAATGAGCTCCGGGACCGGACCTGAGAATAGAACCCGCCATTTTTTTTTTTTCGATTGATTTCGTTGTTCTTCTTAAGTGAACTGTGAGTTTATTCGAATGCTGATTGTTTTATTCCGGACTAATCGACTTTGTTGTTGGATGTGTGAACATTGTGCTGTCAAAGATAGAACATTTACACGATCGTCGCGAAATCCTTGCAAAGCTCATTATTTTTAAATATACAGTCATGGGCTACTGGGTGAACTTCAGTTGAGGTCCCATTAGACGTGACAAATATTTGGCCAAACAAGCCCAACAAATGACCAACACAACTTGAATAATAGCAACCTTGGATAAATGTCGGACTTCAATTGCAAATATTTTGTATAATGACAAACACTCTAATGGCACCTTTAGTAAAAATATTCTGGTAAATTCGCCTGCTGCAGAGTGTTAATCCTCCATAAATTTAGTCAGGCATTCCTTTAGATGTTCCTTCTGAATTTCTTCTGATTTTCTAACGGAATTTCCTTCTCAGCTTTCTCTTTTCCTTTGCTAATCGGAAAAATCCGCATTTATCCGTTGCCAACCGTCGTTAACCGCGTCTAACTGCACCTGCGGCTCAGATAGAAGCGGTTAGTGACGGTTAGGAACGGATATATGCGGATTTTCCGATTAGAAAAGGATATGTCATTCTCCTTGGTTTCCTCCTACCGCATGCGTGATAATGTTTGCACCATCGTTAAATAAAATTCCAGTTTGACTTGTGAAGACAATGTATTGGTTTTATTTGTAGCCATTTAAGCTATTACTCACTTCCTAGTAGGCTGTGAAAAAAAGTGTTGATTTTCTTAGTTTTACACTTGCATAATGACTAAGTGGCAACCTAGCTCGTGATTTGTCCACGCGCAAATGTCGAAAAGTATCCGTGGTAGTGTCAAAGTCAAGATTAACAATTTTTGAATTTATTTTTTTATTTTGACATTGCATAATGGTGTAGACATTGGCACACAAACAAAAGTTATAATAACTATTGATTCTGGAATTTGGTACGGATCGACAGTTTTTCGGAAATCGAAAAAAACGGAGGTTGCGTTCGGGCAAATTCAAGACTTTCTTATATGGCGCTACTCGTAGCTCCTGGATGCCATTGGTAATAATGTAAGTTTTTTTTTCTATGGTCGAAGGATCATAAAGGCCACCGTAATTTTCCTTTTCGATATGCCATGCCGTTAAGTCGCTGATTTCGCGTTTCTTTGCCATTTTTCTCATTGAGCGCATATAATTCACCCAAATCTTATTTTTGGTGGCAGCGATAGCTTTCTTAATCCATGTTAACCTTGGACGACCAGTGGACACCTTCGGGAATAGTTGCTCTTGCTTTTTTTCGGTCTAAGACTGTTTTACGATTCTCCTGAACACTCCTGAAATGTCTTTTTTAACATTTGCGCGTGGACAAGTCCCGACTACCGCTGCTACCCCTTCATGGTGCAAATTTTAAACTTAAGAAATCGGATTTTTTTTACCCGCAACCTACTGTGATATGAGTTAGAGCTTACGTACATGCAATAAAAACCAAGACATTGTGTGTACAGGTGATATGGGTACCTTATTTGTACGATGGTGCAAACATTATCATGCATACGGTAGAGTTTTTTTTTCTATGATTCATTCTGGAGCTTTTTGTGAAGTTCCTCCAGGAGTGCCTTCAGAGATTGATTTAAAGTTTTTTTTCTTAAATTTCTCCAGAGGTTCCTTCGAGGGACCCCCAGGAGTTCCTACTGAAATCACTCCAGCAATTTGTTCTGATCTTTCTTCAAGAATTAATTCTAGGAATCCTCAAGAATTTTCTTCTAGGATTCGTCAAAAAGTTCCTTATAGGATTTCCTTATAGGAGTTTCTTGGAGTCTTTCTTGGATTCCTGCAGAAGCTCCTTCAACGATTCCCTCAGGAGTTAATTTAACAAATACCTCCCGGAGTTCCTCCTGGAATTCCTCCAAAATTTTCCAAGAACGACCAGGAGTTGTTTCAAGGATTTATCCAAAAGTTCATTACAAAAATCCTCCTTCTGGGAATTTCAACCGGGATTTCTACCAGTATTCTCCCGAAAGTTCCTACCGGAATTTACTCCGTCCTTTAAGGATTTCCACAGAGTCTTTCCAGGATTCCTTCAGAAGTTCCCTCTTTGAAGTATCAGAAATCCCCCAGGAATTATTTTCGTGATTCCTTACGAAATTTCTATAAATTTGGAGTGTCTTTAGAAGTACTTTTCTTCAGGATTCCCAAAAGGAATAAGTGAATACAGGTGAATACTAGATTTGTAGTAATGAGTTGGTTTGTTGTATGGTGAGATGCTGAACTCTCCGTTTCTGCATTGAAACGGTGCAAACTCATGGGTATTATGATTCTTAGCCTAAAGCTTGAGCAAAACTTTACGGAACTATTTTATTGAAGTTGCAATAAATGAGAATACAACAACACAGTTACACAAAGTTTTACTCAAACAGCATCAAATCACACAAGCAGTCATAAAACCCTTGCTTTTTTTGTTACCATTATTGCAGTTACCATTTTATTGCAGTAACGGAGAATCTACTTTCTCATTATAGCTGATTACTACAAATATAGTATTTCACTGATTGCGTTTTATTCATGGAGATATGTAATCCCAGATAAAAAAATGTTGGAGGATAGAGGAGGAACGCTTCCTAAAATAATTCCAGAATAATTTCTAGGAGGAATCCCCCAAGAGCTTCTGGAGGAATTTTGGAGAGAAAAAAATCAAGGGTGCAATTCTTAAAGAGATCGCACAAGGAAATTCTTGTGTAATTTCTGGAGAAAATACCGTTCATAACTCGCTAACGGAAAGTTCGATTTGGGTCGTCTGTGTTTTAGTCTGTTATGAACGTTTATCGATTCAAATTTACTTCTCATCTGCAACTTCGCATGTCGCGTGAGTCGCGACTTCGATTTGGTGCTGCGACGATAATATACGCCAGAAATTGTTCAAGAAGAGAGAAGAATTTGCTCTAGGTTGAGTAGTTGAAAAAAAAATCGATTAATGTTTAATCGATTATTTCAGAAGAAATGGGCATCCCCACCATGCAATGACAGTTCGACAGAATAAACGTCATTCGGATAGCGCATGCATTTAGTGTGTAGTAGTACCTCTTCTGACGCTTGGTGGCGCCACATTCACTAAAAAGGTGTCGCCAAAAAATCGTAAGAGTGACCTATATTGTTAATATAGTATATTTGCCACTGCCGACTCAGCTATCACATGGTGGATATTCAGCAAGCTGATTCATTTGCATGTGATAGCTGTGAATCCGATTATGGAACTTCGTATCATTTGATATGTAACTGTCCAGTTTTTACGCAACAGAATATTCAGGATATTCTGTTGGTCTAAACCCGCTGTGGTAAAAAGCAATAGGCTCTCTTTCGCTTTATGCGTTATTACAGTGCCCTTTTCAGGGTACTGTTTGAACCCATTGTGGTACGCTTATGCGTTAGTATCCTCTTCCAGGGTACTTTTCCTATTTCTCTACCTGTCCTTATCCCCATCCTTATCCTTATTTCCTTCCTTTTCCCTCAGGTAGATGATGAAATAGGCTATTATTTTGGCGATGGCACAAGTGTCCCAAATGTATGATAACGTGCCTTTGAAGCCGGCCCTCTGATACCTGATATGTCATTCGACCTTCTGTCCTAAAGCCGATGTAAATTGCTTGTCAAAAGTCTGGAAACCCATGCGATATAAGTCATCATACCTTTACAAAATTAAAGTTTTAAATTCATTGCGTATTTAAAACTTTTTAATGGTAAAGTTTTAAATACGCAATGAATGTACAGAAAACCTAGGTAAAATTTACATAAAATCAAAGGACATAAAATCGAAGGTCTGTATAATCGAGGGTCCACTAAATCAATGTGTATCTGTATAACTAGAGTAAGGAAATAGTTAGTAATTGGCTTACATGTCAGTCTGTATTAGTAATTCAAAGTCTCCAATGGTTCATAGATACACCGTCTGTGATACGAACTGTAACCTATCAATCTCCGACGGTAACTTGACCTCTGCACAGGCTTATCGTTATGTGCCATTTCACCTGTCGCAAAATCCCGTGCCCACGTGAACAAAACAGCCATACGTCTTCCGGATTTAAGTTTCCTGCTTCACTTTCCTATCCCGGGCTGTGTACCTAATTCAAACGGGTTCTTATCAACCGAGCAACCGGAGAATACGACAATGTTCCTTTGGCACTTGAAACGATTTTGCTTGGTTCGCTTTCTATCGCTTTCTTTGGCCCTACAAACGTTTGCACACTTGTGCGATTGCCAACGATATCCCTGCAAAAAGCGAGCCATTGCAGAGCAGTGGCAAACGAGTCGTCACAGGAAATGTTATCCGTTTTCCGATCCTTTCAGCAACCCGATACCCTCTGGTCCTGTCCTAGCCCCACACCACACTGATCGAAAGCAACATTTTTCCCTGCCCGAAGAAATACATCAAAGATCGCCCGATTCGTGTTGGATCTAATTTTTTTCACCCGATAAGATGCGGTTATGGTGCGGTGAGCCAGGGTCTGTGGGATGGGTGGGAAGTAAACCGAGGAAAGCAAAACCAAACGAAATTAGATAACACACGTATCGGATCACATTCCTCTTCCAGCCACCCTCGGGGTTGTGGATGACGGATGACTACCTCTCTCGCCTGGAGCACAAAATGCTCGATGGTAGAGAACGAATATTTCGTCTTATCAAGCCTCCGAGATAGGAAAGTCTCGATGCCTACAAGGTATAAGATGAAGAGAAAATTGAAACGTGCTTCATTCGGGTGATATGGGTTCAGTATACATTGTGGTTTGGGGAAACTTTGCAACAAATCATCATCTTTCTTGCGTGTTCTTGTAGAAAGATCTTGAAAATGAAATGCAACAGTACCGCAGTACCGAATGAAATATGCATAGCAAAGTCACAATTTACTTATTAATCAAGAGAACTTGAATAGACAATGTCAATGAGTGATCTGACCATATTGGTTATGCTCCAAACCTCCTTAATATAACTTACATTGTATGAGGGTATATCGTTTGCAAATTCCCTTCGTCGATAGCTGCATTCAAGCATGCCACCCGGACAACTTATGCATAAATCTTAAAGCTCAGTCAGTCAGAAATAACCTTCTTCAATATATACATTTTTCACGTGCTCTTCTGGCAGCAGAAATCCCGGTCCATGCTTCATCTTGCACCGCTTCGCTCACCGACTGACGAAACCCGCACAAGTACGGTTTCACCTGGAATGCTATTATTAAAAAGAAATTGTGCAAAGCATCTTAACTTTTCTGCTCCATGTGGGATGAACTAAACAAGCTCCGGAGAAAAGCTGCTTCCTCGCACATCCTTCACCGCCGTCCGTCCGTCCCACCGTCCCGTTCCCTGTCCCGTTCGCCTGTTCGACGTGCAAATGGAATCGCTTAAGACCAAAGCCGAAACCAAACCACAGACAGAGAGCGGTACTTCTCGAGCACCCCATCGGCATTCCATTCGTAACTCGCCCCTTTCCTCCTCCACGATTCTTCACACGAAAGCAGTTCGACAGGACCTTACGTCGAACCCTTCTGCGAAACAACGAGTGGGAAGCTGAAAGGGGAAACTTTGGAAATATGTTACTATTTTTCTCCAAACCGGGCGAACCGGTAACGAGTAAGCTCAGCAGCAGAAGCAGAAGCAACACCTGCATCGTCATCGTCATCATCAACGCACAAAAGGGGAACCCATTACTCAACACCGTACTAAATAGTAGCGTAGGTGGTAGAGTATGTGATGCTCAGTCAGATGTGTCGACCTTCATCCACTCACCCGCCGCCATAGGTGACCTACGATACCCAACCCATGCATGAGAGTTTGGGTGCACCTTGAATGAATGAAGCCGAAGCCGGTTCAGAAAACTGATCCGGTGCTTCTTGTTTGGATGGGTAGAAGCTAGTTATAACCGTTGTTGTTCGCTCGAAATATAAAGGAACTGATGAAACATTCACTTTTGACCGTAGGTACCTACGGTACTGCAGTACTGCTGAAGCTGTTGGATGCTTGATAGTTGAGCTCCAACAAAAGGAAAGAATTTATGTCGATAAATAGCTTACTTTTTACATCCGGTTTGCCCGCGACACGATAATGATGGTTCGAGATTTTTTGAAATGTTACTTTCGTTCACGCGGAACCATCCCGACAAGAAAAATATATCATGTTTATAACACATTGTGTTATGATGTTATAGAAATTTTCTAATACTTACTATGTTATAAACTAGGTACAGGATGATGTTAACCTTTCAGTACTCGCGCCAATTTTTGTAACGCGAGCAGTCGCGCGTTGTACTTTGTACAACACCCATACATTCTGAAATATCTCAGGATCCTGATTGTTTAGAGGAGGACTGTCTTTGGCAAAATTGTTGTAAATTTCATGGGCTAGTTGATGCTGACAAAGTTGATTCGTAATACGTCCACTAGGCGGCGCTAGTGAGCAATATCATGTTATATCTTATATTTCAGGATCCTGATGTCTTAGAAAGATAGTGTCTTCGGCAAAGTTGTTTGGTAAGTCAACGGCTTACAGATTATTTTCCGTTTAATTGGGAAGTCCACCACTAGGCGGCGCTAGTGAGCAAATACACTTTATATCCTATGTATCTCGGGAACCTGATAACTTAGAAAGATGGTGTCTTCGACAAAGTTGTTTGGTAGGTCAAGTACTTACGGATTATTGGCAGTTTAATTTGAAATTTCATCACTTGGTGGCGCTAGTGAGCACGTAAATATTATATATTATGTATCTCCGGACCCTTATTACTTAGAAAGGTAGTGCCTTCGGCAAAGATGTTTGGTATATCAATGGCTTATAGATGAGTGACAGTTTGATTTCAAATGCCACCACTAGGAGGCGCTAGTGAGCATGTAAATTTTTAATCTCATGTAGCTCAGGATTCCGATTAAAAAGGCACGGGACACCGTCTTCAGCCAGAGGCTGTACAGACTGAACAGAACTTAACACTAGACCATGGACACGACATACATTACATTCACCAGTGGATAGCATGGTGCGGTTACACGCTTGGTAACACTAACCGAACGGCCACGAAGCTCCACTTTACTCAGAAAGATGGTGTCTTCGGCAAAGTTGTTTGGTAGATCAACGACCAAATGGAGGAAAAGTTACCTCTCGTGCCGACCTTCTCAAAGATCGAAAACTTACAGATAGTTGTCCGTTTGAATCGTAATTTCATCACTAGATGACGCTAGTGAACATAAAAAATGTATATGCAATAGTTCTCAGGATCCTGGTTACTAGAAGAGAGATGGTGGTTTCGGCAAAGTTGTCAAATAGGTTAAGTGCATTTGATTGATGGGTCGTTGAAATCAATATTTCCCCAAGCAACACACATGTTATAATAAAGCTACAACAGCGCAAGTTTTGGTTGTATTGAAGTTTATTTTACGTAATTTCAACACATTGTTAGAATTACGTCAAATAAACTTCTACATAACCAAAACTTGCGCTGTCGTAACTTTATTATAACATGTGTGTTGCTTGGGTCGCCAGTAAGTGGTGCTAATGAGTATGCAAATTTTATATCTCATATATCTCCGAGTCTGATTACCTGGGAAATTGATATCTTTGGCAAGGTTGGTTGGTAGATCAAGGGCTTTCAGTTGATTGACCATTTGATTCGTGCACCAGATTTGCCACATTTTGATTTGCCACCAGTTATTCATCTAGAAAAAAATCAACGAGCTGTAAATTTTTATACTTCCGAAAGTTTTCAAAATTTGAGAATTACACAACTAGTTGATTATGATTTGTTTAAATTTGCACTTGATTGATTAATTTTACATGAAGTTAAAGCGCTTAGTAAAATATTCAATATCTGACCGTCGTATTTCAATATATTCTATCTTAAGGTTGTCAATGTCACGTAATAAGTACATCCATCCTTTATCCATCAAACAACAATGTCGAAGACATCATCTTTCTAAGTAATCAGGATCTTGAGATATATGAGGTATAAAATTGGAATCCTAACTAGTGCCACCTGGATGTGAAATTGCACGTCATATTTGTCTTCATCAGTTAGTGTTTGATCTACTAAACAACTTTTCAGAAGACACCATCCTTCTAAGTAATCAGGGTCCTGAGACGTATGAGTTATAAAATTTGAATACCAACTAGCGCCACCTAGATGTAGAGTTTCAAATCATACGGCTCTCCATCAGTTAGTGTTCGATCTACTAAACAAATTTGCTGAAGACATCATCTTTCTAAGTAATCAGGATCTTGAGATATATGAGTTATTATATTTGAGTACTCACTGCGCCACCTGGATGTGAAATTTCACATCATACTTGTCTTCATCAGTTAGTGTTTGATCTATTGCTGTGTGCATTCAAAATGCAAATATCAAATGCGGGAGCACCAAATGCGGTAAGATTTTCTAACAAGTAACCCGATGTCAGTGGGAGCTTTCGAATCCTAGGTTGGCGGTGGTATTGGCTATGGTTGCTACGTTGCCTTTGGTAACATGTGTTACCGCGTTTGAAGCGCATTTGAGCACCGTTTGCATCTTGAACGCACACAGCAATACTAAACAACTTTGCAAAAGACACCATCTTTCTAAGTAATCAGGATCCTGAGATGTATGAGTTATAAAATTTCAATGCCTACTAGCGCCACCCACATGTGGAGTTTCAAACCAAACGGCTCTCCATCAGTTAGTGTTTAACCAACCAAACAACTTTGCCGGATTCTGAGTTATATGGGATATAAAAATTACATGCTCACTAGCGACGCCTATCGGTTGAAATCTGAATTTCTCAGATCACCTCGCGAAGGCCCTTGATATCCCAAGTAACTTTGCCGAAGACACCATATTTCTAGATCGTTTAGATTTTGAAATACACTAATTCACATTCAACTGTCTATCTTATCTTAAATATAGTACGTTCTTCATATTGCGATTTTCAATTTTCCGCATTATAAGGAGTTATACTGTTTTCAAAAAAGGTCTTATAATATTCCAAATAAGATTCCTGTAGAATACATTTGGGGTTGACATCGATAGAAAAGATGGTTTCAAAGTAATAGTCGATAATTCTCATGTGTTGTACAAAGTACAACAGCGCGATTAACAGAAGGTTAAAATAACTAAAATTGTAACAAAAAGTACACCGGTCTAATCAAAATAATAACCTATTTTGTTATGATCTGATCAATATTATAACAAAATATGATATAAGTTTTAGCTTCAAGAACACTCCCAGACAACCAGTCATCGTATAATATGTTGCATAAGATGATAAAGTGGAGGCCATATGCGTGCATGCCTCCATTTAGGCGCATGTAAAATGTACGCATATCGCCTCCACTTTAACATCATATACAACATCTTATACGATGACTGGTTGTCTGGGCTAGTTTCTTTCATATGTTGATACACTTGTACAACATGATTTTTCTGAATGTCAAGTAATTGAAACTAAATTATTTTACAATGAGTTATTAAACAACCTTTCTACCATAATATGAAATAATTGAGGTATAATATTTTTAAACCCCATATATGTAAAACTGATTATATCACAATGAGTCATAAATTTCAGGGTTTGTTATAAAAATGTTATATTTTTGTTAGTCGGGATATACCAAACTAATGGTGACGAGTTTTATTCCCGATCGGTCGAAGATCTTTTTGTAATGCACATATTCTTGAATTTTTGAAGCAATTCCGACTAGAAGATTCTAACAAAAGTATAACATGATTATAACTAACCATGATATTTATAACTGATTGTGATGTAATCATGTTTAAAAATGTTATAACTCAATCATATCATATTATGTTACAAATAATGTTTAATAACTCATTGTGAAACAATTTAGTTTTTCTTGTGTTCAGAAAATTCAGAAAATAATTTTATACAATAGTATCAAAATATGATAGAAACTCGTTTTCTTGGAGCTGACATTTATTTTATATTGTGTTATAATTTTAATCTTATTATAACAAAATGGGTTATTATTGTTAATGAATTGGTGTACTTTTTGTTACAATTTCGGTTATTTTAACATCATCCTGCATCTAGTTTATAACATAATAAGTTATCGAAGTTTTTATAACAACATAACACATTGTGTTATAAGCTTGATATGTTCATCCCATATAGCCGAGGTGGTAAACGCACGGGTATTCAGCATGACCATGCTAAGGGTGACGGGTTCGATTCGCGGTTGGTCCAGGATCTTTTCCTAAAGGAAATTTCCTTGACTTCCTTGGGCATAGAGTATCTTCGTTCCTGCCACACGATATACGCATGCAAAATGGTCATTGGCAGAGGAAGCTCTCAGTTAATAACTGTGGAAGTGCTCATAGAACACTAAGCTGAGAAGCAGGCTTTGTCCCAGTGAGGACGTTACGCCAAGAAGAGAGAGAGAGAGAGAGAGACCTGAACATCTCGGGAGCCTCTGCAATAGCTACTTTTAAGGCCAGGTTCGGAGCTCCGTCCGGACCTGGAGCCTTACCTACGCACAATGGTCGGAAAAAGATAAAGTTCGGCCAAAACTCTTTTTATGTGTTTAATCGAAGTTATAGGTTGTCTAGATATGTTATATAATATTTTTAGTGTTTAAAAAGGGGTTTTCAAAAATTACGTAACTTCAATAATTTCAAAAACGGTAAAAATCAGCAAACTTCACATTTTTTGCGTTTTTTGATGGAAAATCAATTTGAATTCAACTAAATGATCATCTTTCGATCAAATCCAATCAAGTTTGTTCAAAACGTGTGAAAAATGTGAGAAGATAAATTTTATTTCAGTCAAAAATGGAAAAATAACGTAAAATATATGAAAAAACATGACCTTTTTAAATAGCTCTAATTTGAAAACCTGCAAATTTCTGCAAAATATTTAAACGTTTTTATGCAGTCCTAAGCCTGATGTTTAAGAAGTACTATTTGAAATTGCGGCGACACGTGACGACACGAACCGTTTTTTAACTTAAAAATTACCAAAATCCCTAATGTACAATATATGAAAATTTGAAAAGTTTTATGGCATATTAATTTTGCACCACACGTGCATTCAAGCAGTCCAATAACAAGCTTTCATATGCTGGATAACATAAAACATATATTCCATTCTCAAAATATTATTATTTTACTTTTTTCGAATAATTCATTTTTCAATTTTATGACTTAGGCCACTTTGGCAGTGAAAATGTCATTGAAATACAAAAGCTGGTATGCTTTTAATTAAGAATCATGAAACTACAATGCATTATCTTTGTTCTAAGGTGAAATAAAGTTTAAAAATATCATTTTCGTTTTTTGAGAGTTTTGGCCGCCCCTTTGTATGGAGCCCGACCAATGTGCTACGCTAAGGGACTTAGCTATCCCCGCAAGTTCCACATCGATGACCCTCTCCTCATCGCCAGCCCCAGTCCCCGGCTGTCCTACGAAAGGAGGCCAAGGACTAGGATCATGATTCAAGTTAACAAAGTTTTATAGTCAAACTGTGTAATGCAATCTGTGTAATTTCCAGAGATTCATTGTAGAGATAGGAAAACTGATTCAATTTTGAGAGTGAATCGCACCCGATTCACTCTCAAAAAAGAGTCGAGTCTTTTTTGATCGATTCAGTAACTCATTTCCAGGATTTGAAGAAAAATGTTAATTCTCGATGTGAACTGACTCCTTTTCGTACAAATCTACCCAGTTTTCGAGAAAACTCACTTGCATGGTACGGATTTTGACGATCTGCACAAACGTCTAAAAGAATAACGTAGTGAAATGTAGGATTCGCAGGTTTTCGATAATTCCACCGAAGAAACGAATCACTGATGCGAGCCGGCCACATCATATAAGTATGAAACCCATATTAGTTGTCAAAGATTGCGATGTTCTGCGTCGAATCATCATTAGATGCGCAGTCATACTAACTCTTTTCGTAATCGTTATGAACGTCAACGAATCGTAACTCTTTTGTAAAGAGTCATGGCTCACTCACTCGGTTTCGCGAATCGATTCTTTGAGTCCATTCGCGAGTGAGTTACCCATCTCTAATTCATTGACAAAATTAATGGATTTCTTCAAAATCCCTACAGATTCCTACAGAAGCATATTCAAGGATTCCCAGAAATTTCTCCAGGATTTTCTCTAGGAATTTCTTCTCGGAATCTTCAAGGAAATAGTTCTAGATTTTGTTCCAAAACTATTTCGTAGAAATTTTTATCAATGTTTCCTTAACAGTGTGTTTGTTTCTTCAGAGTTTCTTACATGTTTACCTTCAGACACCAATTCTCGGCACCAGTGCCGCACTTCCAGAAAAATCAAATGGGATATCACTTCGGCACTTCGGCAATGGTGCGGGAGATGATTACCCATGGAAGTGCGCTTGGAAAATATGCGGCAAGTGATATTTTGATTTGTTTTGCTGTGAGGTGCCGGGAATTGACGCGGGTGCCCAAGTAGTTCGAAACCCTATGCGATGTGATCCTTAAACCTCAATTTGAAATCGATCGGGATTCCCAGGTCCTTGATTGACGTTTTGCGCTGTAGCTGCGTACCATCTAGAGAATAGCTAAATTGCAAAAGTGCATAATTGCGGCTGAACGAAAGGACGGCACATTTTGATACGTTCAGTGACATGCGATTGAGGTGACACCATTCGGCAAATACTTCCAGTTGAAGTTGAAGAAAAAGAGCGTCTCCCGGCTGCTTGATCGTAAACAAGAGCTTCAGGTCATCACCATATGAAAGCTTTTCACATTTTAGAACTAACTTACCGTCATTCATGTAGAGTAAAAACAAGAATGGCCCAAGATGGCTGCATTGGGGTACACCGGAACAGACTGCAAATGGTGATGAAACAATTTTGATGGACATACTGCGACCAGTCAAGTACGAATGGAGCCAAATCAACATTAGGTTGTTCATGCCAAGTTTGTCGAATTTAGCTATTGCGATTTGATGATTCATTTTATCAAACGCACCGGAAAGGTCGGTGTTCATAACATCAATTTGGTGACCGTCTTCAATTTGGCTGTCGTTGAACGTTTGGTCATAAATCCATGTTGGTCTGGAGAAATGTAATGCGCATAGCTATGGGCTAGATGACGCAGTACGATCACTTCGAAAATCTTCGAAATTAAACTGAGTGCTGCTATGCCACGATAGTTTTTTTCTTAACCATAGGGGGATAATCAGCTCAACAGGCCTCTCTGTCTTCTACAAAAATACAGTGATAGACATTCGTTTAGCCGAGATCAAAAAAAGTGTCAGGAAGCTCATACAAAAGATTTTATGATAAAACTTTTTTATCGTAGTGATAGTATATCTAGTACTGTTTTATAAAAATGTGATACATCACACTTACATATACACTGAAACAAAAACGAGGGTAAAAACCCTTCAAATGTCATTTTTTGCCTAGACATTCGTTTAGCCGAGGGAAATGAAAAATTGGTTTTCAATAGATTTTTTGCAATTTCTTGAGTATATTTCGAGGATATACTCCAAGGCATTTAGTTTATGACGTGTTAGCAAGATAATTGACCTTAAAGGTTTATTTATTTATGAAATTCAGAGAAATATTGTAAAAAAATGTCCCGATAACGAGAAACGACGATAAACAAATTTATTTAAGAAAAACGATTTCTGTAACACTCAAACGTAAGCTAGATTTGCAGTTTCGAAAATATGGCACAGAATTATTGTTATAAATGTTCAAATTATTGCATAAAATATCATGAAAAAATAGAGTATATTGGTTTTGGTTGGTTAAACTTTAAAATGGGATTGATAAAAGCTAAAATAAATAGTTCTGCATTAAAAGAAAGACGTGCCCTAATGCCTGTGGAGTATACCTGTTTGATACTAGCATTACTAAATGAGTTAGAAGACTGCAAAGTGAAAGAACTGCAGGAAGTGTCAGATTTTTTGTACCCTGTTTATTCAAAAGCAGATGCTCATACAAAAATGCAAGATATGGTCAAACAATTGGCTTATTTCATTCAATGTGAAGAAATATATTATAAATGAGTCTTAGTTGTGAACCACATTCATTTTTAACATAATTTATTTGGAAAGAATGTCTAAATTATGAAACAAGTAGTTCATGCTAGAAATTTGAATACTTTCGGTGCCATTTCTCGAAATATGAGCCATCCAATGTATGTTATTTAAACCAGAATACAGTCTATAAGATATTGGGAGCTGTTAGAAGACGTAATAGTAGTAAACGCTGTGATTTATGCAAGTTAAACCATCATATTTCATCAAAACAATACTTAAATACGTGATTTTTTTATGGTTTGCGTTATTTTTTTCTGTTAAAAACATTGTTTTTCGTAAATTTTCAACCTGTTTTGGTCATGAAACTTTCATTAGATTCTTTTAAAACACTTCCGATAAAAATAACTACATCAAATCTCAAATTGGAAACATTTACAATGTTATGACATATTTATATGAGATGCATGCAAAATTAATATGGCAACACTTCCAAAAACGATCTAATTCATGATTTACAAGTCGATCTATAATGCAGATCACCATGCAAAATTTCTTTGTTGGATATTTTTCGAAATTTGATAGTTTTTATTATGGAATTCTAAAAATTGTACAATTCGGCTAAACGAATGTCTAGGCAAAAAATGACATTTGAAGGGGTTTTACCCTCGTTTTTGTTTCAGTGTATATGTAAGTGTGATGTATCACATTTTTATAAAACAGTACTAGATATACTATCATTACGATAAAAAAGTTTTATCATAAAATCTTTTGTATGAGTTTCCTGACACTTTTTTGAAAATTTTTTAGCCTCGGCTAAACGAATGTCTATCACTGTAGTAAAAGCCAGGACAACTCTCTCCTCGTACCCACTAAACACATTCCTATGGTCGCCAAACCCTACGTCTCTCCGGAACCACCAAGAAGGTATTGCACTCACAGCGCGTGCAAGTTTTGACCGTACAAAGTGAATAAAATTGATAGTCAATCAATTCAACGATGCAGTTTGTTAAAAAAGGTTAATGTTGTTATTCTGTTAATTAGAAACCCAAATGAATTGCCGTTAAATGTACATACAATATATGAAAATATTGAAAAAAAAAATATTTGATGGAATCCTTTACCGTACATTCAAATTGAAATGAGTTAATTTTCCGGCTGTTTCCGGAAAATCTGCTTTTAGTGTATGATAAACTATTGTTCCTCTTTCAAATGCAGAAACAAAACCTTCCGGATGTTTCCGATTTCAAAAGTTGCAACACTTTAAAAAAATCGTGATAATTATATTATTATACACTAATATTTTCTCAGAATCACTATTTGGTCCTCTGAACGTATTTTTTTTGCTGAAAACTAGAATTCAACAGCTTTCAATTAAAAAAAAAAGAAGTTTAAAATCGGACAACTGGTTCAAAAGCTGTGATTTTTTGAAAAATTTCTGTTTCGAAAAATCTTGATTTTTACAATCATAAAATTGGTCACCCTAATGACGAAATAAAAAAATACGGGTCTAATTATTTTCGATAAACCTCAAAATCACCAAGTATCACGATGTTCGGAAACACACTATATCAATTTTCTATGGAATGGTGGTATTATTATAAAAAAAAAATCTTGTTGAAGTCAGTTAGATTGGTTGTTTCTCACTGCTAGGTGAATTGATTGTTATAAAATTCATTGAAAACTATGAAATACGTTTCATTACTAATTTGGGTTGTATTTGGGTTGCGAAAATACATCAAAATAATTTTGATCAGTTTTGATGTACTAGGTGCTTCACTGTGAGGCGGGCAGGGTCAACCCCGCCCTCGCCCAACTGCTTGGCAGACATCAAGAACTGATGCCCACGTGCAACCTGATCTGACCTACTGGAGGCAAGGTATCACTACCCACCAGAAGGTTGCTGACAGCAGGGTCTCCACCTACCCCAACCCTTGCCGGGGACCCCTTTCCAACCGCGGGCTTGGATCCAACCCAGTAGACCGACGCCACGACGACATCACCGCTACCGGGACTTCCTCTCCGCGGCCACTTAATCGCTGTAAGGGTCGACCTCGACCGCAGGGCACCGGTATGACCTACGAAGCCGACTCCAAACCCCTGGACCACCTCTTGTACTGCATCTGAACTAGCCATTCTTCGAGTCCACGCGCCACCTCCTCTGTAGCTCCCAGACGATATGGGTGATAGCCGTTGAAACGGCGTTCAGCCAAACTCATCCCTACACATCTTTTGGACCAAATTGTCCGGAGTTGTGTCCTGTCTGCATATGGCAAGCATGCGGTCACGCATTGTACGAAAACGCGGGCACACGAACAAAACGTGTTCCGCCGTTTCCTCTAAACCATTGCACACTGGCCATTCTGGAGAATCCGCATGCCCGAAACGGTGTAGATACTGTCGGAAGCAACCATGACCTGTGTCAGGTGGAATGTCAGGTGAATGTCTTTTACAGGCATAATCGACGTGGCTACCGAAGGAAAGCTTATCGTCGATCAGCACGCCCAAGTGTTTGACGGAGCGCTTTGACAGGATAGTGCACTCTCCTACACTGATCTCCGTCTGCTGCTCCGACTTGTGGTGAGCCAGCTCCAGTTTCCTGAACCGCATCCACGCCTCCACAACCTTGATCGAGTGGTCGGTAGTCAACTTCACCTCCTCGATCGTTTCACCGTAGACTTCGAGCGTAATATCGTCGGCAAATCCGACAATCTCCACTCCCACTGGGTACTCTAACCTTAACACCTCGTCGTACATGACATTCCATAACACCGGACCCAGGATGGAACCTTGTGGGACTCCTGAGGTTATGTGAAAGCACTTCCGACCCACCTCCGTGTCGTAAACTAGTACATGATTCTATAAGTAGCTTTCGAGAATCTTGTACAGGTACCCCGGTATCCCCAGACGCAAGAGCGCATCGGCAATAGCAGACCAGCTGGTGCTATTAAACGCATTCCTTACATCCACAGTCACTAGCACACAGAAGCGAATTCTTCTCCTCTTAGGCTCGAGTGCTTTCTCGGCGGTTTTTGTAACCGACAAGATAGCGTCTACGGTGGACCTCCCCTTCCGGAAGCCGTACTGGTTGCTCAAAAGACCATTTTCGCCCTCGGCGAACCTCAACATTCTATTGAGGATGATCTTCCCCGACCTTCCCCGACGTGTCCATCGAGCATATAGGTCTATATGCCGACGGGTCTCCGGGTGGTTTCCCCGCCTTTGGCAATAGTATCAGGCTCTGCCTCTTTCAAGCTTCTGGGAAAAACTCTCTCGTCCAGGCATTTCTGCATAGCAGACCTGAACATCTCGGGAGCCTTTGCAATAGCTACTTTTGAGTCTAGGTTCGGAATTCCGTCCGGACCTGGGGCCTTACCTACACTAAGGGACTAGGCTATCCCCGCCAGTTCCACATCGGTGACCCTCTCCTCATCGCCAGCCTCAGTCCCACAGTGGTCCAGATTTGAAAATACCTGGCGAAAATTGCCAAATCATAGTAGTTTGCTAGTTTTAGCCTATATGAATGTATTGGAACACGATTTAGCGCCCAATTTCATTTTAAATGCATTTTCGTTTTTTGTCGATTTCTTCGAAAAAAATCCGGAAAAAAATGATGTTTTTCATGCAATTTTACTATACACAAATTATCATGGCGCTATTATTTTGGCAGCTCTTGGCAGTTGCATTTTCTTTAACCGATTCTGCATACATAAACGTGCATTTGAAGGGATCAGAAATGGTCAACTTCACGTACCGAAACCAGCGGCGTTAAAAGATCCGTTTTTGGGTCGATTTTTCCCACTGTGCAGTGCCTTAAACCACGCAAAGTCAATTGGATTTCAACTTGTTACATGGGATTTCTAGCATACCTAACTTGACGGGCGAAACCAAGAACAACGTCATCAATTGGCCTAGCTCTAACCCTAATTAAAAAACAACTATCAATCACAAAGAAAAGTCCTATCAATTGACCCTCTTCGCCGAAGCAATCAATCCCAGAACCGATCGTGACAAATCGTTTCTAAATACCCATCTAATTAGCCACCTTTTGAGTTTTCCAAAACAATGCCGACCCTCGACGGAACTTGTTTCCGATTCGAATCAACAACAACGTCGCGAACAAGAGGTTCCTCCCGTCTTCGACCGACCCTACTGGGTCGGGTTCTATTCAATCAGACGAAATAGCAAATTCAAAGCGCAAGAAGAAATTGCGTGTCAACCTTCGATGTTTCCTCGCAAGAAAATCACCAAAACTCCCGTCCCGTCCCGCGTAAGTCACGGCGCGGTCTCCTCTCGCGTCCCGGAAGCGGAAAAACAACATCAATTTATTTCAATTAACATTGTTTTTCAATTTTGTTTTTCCGGTCCCTTTGGCACGGGGGTTCACCATCCGTTGCGCGCGTTGACTGACAACACTACACCAACCAGCAACCGGCAACAACGGTTGTGCAGTTTCCGTGTTTTCTGCTTACAAGAGCGAAAATTTCACTTCAATCGAAAGATCCCGCCTGAATGCCCTTCGCACTACAACGATGACGACGATCCAGGCACCCTGGGTTTGCTGTTTGCCAGTTTGCTGCTTTTTGAGCTGTCGGACGGACCGGCAATGTTCGATACAGTTGTTGGGTTCTCTACTGAACTGATAGATTTCCTCGGAAATTGTGGATGGGAGTGGTTGGGAGCGAGGACTTCCGTCTTCGAGCTGAAGGAAGACGATGCTGTTGGTGTTGGTGGAATGGTTTCGAATCGAACGATGATTTCGAGTTCAAGTACACGCAGCATAGTCTCGTTGTGTAATGTTCACTCTCGACCAGGACAGGATGATGAAGAGAGGCGGTGGTGGTGGTGGTGGATGGGATGCTTCTGGGGAAAAACGGAAGGAAGCTGAAGAAACAGAAATCATTCACCGGAAGAAAGTCAACGCTGGCTGGCTGACTGCTGTGCAACAACAACAACAAGAACCGATATCAAACGCCCCGGAGTTGCCGTCGTCGTTGAGGATGATGGGGTTTGAAAGGAAGATTTTTTTTGTATTTCACAGTTAGGAAAACGACGGAGGAATCAACAATCATCTTTTCCACAGGAGCTTTGCTTGCCATACTGTATATGATATTTTATTTTTATTATGTCAGTTAATAGCAGAACCTGTACTGATCATTAAATACTAAGAAACAATCTTGGAATCTGCTATGGCTTACAAATATATCATTCATTGAGTTGTAGTAGCAAGATGATGATAAAACCAGACAAAATAGTACAAAGTCCCTAAAAAATTAATTAAAATTAATTTAAAATTTGACTCATAAACCGATTGTGTAAACCCATGAAAGTCCAGCGATATTTCATGAGAAAAGAAGTCTCGAACGTCTAGTGATCTATTTGGGATCAGTAATTTATACTTTTGCAATTACCAATGAAAAATGAGGCATACTGGAGAGCTAGTGTCTTCGGTAAAGTTATTCTGAAGGTCAGAGACTCACCGATGGTTAGAGATTTTGTTTCTTATTCGCTCCGATAGGTGGCTCTAGTGAGCATGAAATAATTTGCTTTGCGTCAACAGTCCCAGCCAGCACATTCAGCTGTGCTTCGCACTGGTACTGTGAAAAGTAAACGAGGTATTGCAATGCGTAGTATACCAAGAACAAGTGCAAACCTCTCTTGCATAGAGGGAGGCGTCTTTGGAAAAGTTGGTCAGATCACCAAGAGCTATCTGATGATGAACTAGTAGATTCTAGGTTTATCCACTAGGTGGCGCTATTGACTATATTGAAGAATATTGCTTTTAGCAAAGTGGAGCAGGCCCCCAAGGACCATCCTATGGTGAACTAGTTGAAGCTGGGTGACAGCTTCATTTCTGTAAACATATTCTATATAGAAAAACTTTGTATTTTTACCCCTTCTTCTTTATTCGATAGGCTCATGT
This sequence comes from Aedes albopictus, assembly GCF_035046485.1. NCBI lineage: Eukaryota > Metazoa > Arthropoda > Insecta > Diptera > Culicidae > Aedes > Aedes albopictus. The sequence continues at coordinate 485,598,319 of NC_085137.1, read as the reverse complement.
GCGCTAATTTCTCCTAGGCACTCCTTCAGGTATTCCGCCAGCGATTCTTCCAGGAATTGTGTCAAGGATTCCCCCAGGATTTTCTCCAAGATTCTTTCCAGGAATGCTTCCTGCGATTCTTCTAAAAATTCCACTAGGAAATCCACAATACCTTAAGGAATTTCTTCAGAATTTTTGACCTGGAATTCCTTCGGGTATTCAATTAGAGATTCCACCACGAATTATTTCACGGATTGCTCCAGGAATTCATCCAGGTAGTTCTCCAGAGATTCCCCCAGAAATTCCTTCAGAAAAATTCAAGAAATCCTCCTGATATTCCTGTAGTGATTTCCTTCAGGAATCCCTCTAGGGATTTCTCCAGGAATCCCTCCATGAGTTCCTTCCAAGTTTCCCTCCAGAGATTCTTCCAGTAGTTCCTGCAGTGGTTTCTCCAAGAATCCAGGGTTTTGTGTAGATATTTCACCAAGGATTCCTCCACGCATTCCTTCAGGGATTCTTCCAGGAATTCCTCCCGGAATTCCTCCAGGATTTACTCCATAGATTTTTTCAGAAATTCCTGTAGCAATTCCTCCAGGCATTCCTTCAGAAATTCCTTCCGGAATTCATTCAGGGATTCCCCCAGAAATTCATCTCAGAATTTCTCCTCCAGAAATTCCTCTAGCGATCTCTCCAAGGATTCCTCTAGGAGTTCCTCCAAGAGTTCCTAAAGGAAATTCTCCAAGAACTTCTTCTTTCACTCTTGCATGCCTCTAGTAATAACGCCAGAGATTCTTCCAGGAATTGTGTCAAAGATTTCTCCAGGGATTCCTCCAGAAATTTATAAAGGAATTTCTCCAGTTATTTTTCCAGAGGTTGCGCCAGGAATTGCTTCATAGATTCCTCCATTTATTTTTTTCGAGAATTCCACTATGAATTTCCCAGCTAACATTTATTGCGACTGTAAACGTCAACAAAGCGTCCTTAACACGGCTTGATGCTGAGTTACTGTGTTGTACTTATGGACGGAAGCTTCTATGCAAGCACTATACCAATGAATCTGGCGAACTTAATCCACATTTATATGCTGTGCGAGCAGCTTCTACGCCACGTAGTCATAGCTCTTTTCTCGGCTCCTAAGTAATCACTAACTGAATAACATCTTGAGAAGGCGCTTTTTCAGCCTTTTCGCAGTTGATAAATAATAGTTATACGGCATCCCCAAATTAATCGATTAAATATAATTAGGTTATGAATATCTCGACGCAGTACAGGTGGAACGTCAAACGCAATAATGTTTATATTAAACAAGCTGTGTGGTTCCTCGTCACAGCTTTTAGTTGAAAGAGTGTTCTTTAAACAGTTACGAAGCGCTGCTGTTTTGTGTATTTGGCAACATTACAAAACGTACTGTTAGAAATCAGCTGTTTTATTGGCTCGATTTGCACATCTTCCGGCAAATCCCAAAAAATTTCATAGCACAGAGATGGATACCTGTAAAGAATTTGTATAGTAGCTGTATATCCCACTTAAAGTTTGTTTTTACCATAATGTTTACATCCAAGCCGTGTTGGTATACCAACAATTTCTTTATTACAGCTTCTAGCTGTAATGAAATCGCATAACGGCCTTCAAAGTGCGCAGGGGGGGGGGGGGGATGGGAATCTTCCGGAGTTGGAATAAAGTGGAGTTAAGACTACACCAGTGACAATTGATGGATTTCTGCAAAACGAGTTTGGTAGCTGTATGGTGCTTGTTTTGCAGTTGTGTATTAGCTTATGATTTATATTTGATTAGCTTCCCTTTTATTCAGCGTTGACTGCTTTTATTCGATGGTTACACAACAGAAAGCAATTGACTGAAGCTTATAGCGTTGAAAATGTTAGTTGGGATCTCCACGAATTCTTCCAGGGATTTTTCCAGAAATTTCTCTAGGGATTCCTCCCAGAACTCGTCCTGGAATTCCTCCAGGATTTCAATAAGAGAATCCTCCAGAAATTTTCTTCACGGATTGACCCAGGAATTCCTTCAGAAAAAAATCAAGAAATCCTCCAGATATTGTTTCAGTAATTCTTCACGAGATTCCTCCCGGCATTCCTCTAAGGATTCCTCCAGGAATTCCTCCAGGAATTTTTCCAGGAGTTCCTCCTGTGGTTTCTCCTGTGGTTCCTCCAGGGATTTCTACCAGAATTCATCCAGGATTTCCTCCAAGGATATCGCCAGGAATTCCTTCATAAATTACTCAAGGCATTCCTTCAGGAATGCCATCGGAAATTCCTCCATTAATACCTCTAGGGATTTTTCCGGGAATTCTTCCAGGGATTGTCCATGGAATTGCTCTAGTGTTTCTTTCAGAAATTTCTCTCGGGATCTCTTCAAAAATTTATTCAAAGATTCGTTCAAGAATTTCAAAAATCCTCCCATCATCACCCAAGAGTTTCGCCAGGAATGCCTCCAGGAACACCTGAAGACATGTTTGAATAACTTCAAGGAATTACAGAGAAATTTCTCCAGCGATTTGTATTGGAATTCTTTAAGCTTGGTTTAAAGGAATGCATACAGGAAAATCTTTAAGGAGTCATTCGGAAATTCTTTCACAGTTCTCTCCAAAAAATCCTTTAGAAGTTCTTCGGCGGTTGTTTTCAGGGTGTTCCTTTAGGAAGTCTTTCAGGGATACTTCCAAAAAATGATCAAGTGATTCCTTCAAAACTTTCCCTGAAATACCTCAAGTGTTTTCTCCAACAATTGTTTAAGGACTTATCCGAGAATTCCCTACAGTATTTCACCAGAGCCCTTCATCTGAAATTTGTAGGGATTTCTTCAGAAATTTATTTTTCGGGAATTCCTCCAGCAGTTTCCTGGAGGGCGTTTTCTTTGAAACTCTCCAAAAAGAGTTCCTTGAAATGTGTTCTTTTTTTCGGAAAATTCTCACCATCGTGTCCTCCTGAAACTCCCCAAGGATTTTTTTATTTCATAGTTTCTTTAGGTTTCTTCAGGAAAAATATCTTTTTCCTGAATTCTTTAATGAGTTTCAAAAGTTTTTTATAGAATTTTTTTCCTAGAGAATCCAAAGAAATTCTTCGATAAATGTGTTTCAAAATTTTCTTCTTCGTGAAGTTTAGAAAAAAATATTCAAGAGTTTTTCTAGGTTCTTCAAGATTTTTTTCCAGACGCATATTAAGACATTTCTGTTCAGAACATTTCCAAAATAAATTATATTCAGGTGTTCCTCAAGCAGTTTTTGTGCAAGAGTTCCGCAGAACGATCGTCTTCGGAAATTGTTCAAACATTTCAGCTTCATGATTTTCTCAGTGGGTTTCACTATGAGTTCTTCAAAGAATTATATTTCCCAAGATCCTTAGACAATCCTTTCTCATTTGTTTTTGTTTGTTGTTTTGTTTTCGGTAAATTTTCAAAGGTTTTTCATATGATATTTCTATAGCAGTTATTTGAAGAGTTTTTACCGAAGCTTCTTGACGAATTCTTTTCTAGGAATTCCCTGGAAATTTTTCTCGAGTATTTCCAAAGGAATTCTGCTGCAGGACTTGTTCAAACAATTTTTCCTCAAGAGTCCCTCGGAATGTTCTTTTTTAAGAATTTTCCAAAAAGTTTCCTTCATTGAGTTGCTTCTCGAAAATTACATCAACAACTCAGGAGTTTCTCTAGCTAGGAGATCGTTCAGAAGTTTTTTCCAAAAATTTCCCCAGGAGTCCCTTCAAAAAAATCTCCCGGACCTTTGTTCAAGAGTCGCTATGACAACTCTCAAATAAGAGCCTTAAAAGTTACTCCAAGGGTATCTCCAGAAGTTTTTCGAAGACTTCCCGCAGGATTTTTTCAGAAGTTCCTCTTAGGGATCTTCAAGCTGTGTCTTTTGTAAATGCACCCAAGCATGCCTGAGAGATTTTTACAAATTACAGAGCCATTGCAGAGATTCTCATTAGGAGTTTTCCAGTGATGTTATGAAGTGTCTCTCCCAAGGTTACTTCGGGAGTTCCCACAAGAATTTACCTTAGATTTTCTCTAGGAGTTCTTCAAAAAATTGCTCCCAATAATTGATCCTTATTTTTTTTTAAATATTTTTTTTCTAATATTGCCCTTTGTGTTTTCTACGCATTCCTCCGGGAATTCTTTAAGGGGTTTTCCCGTGTGTACCAACAGAGATTTCCCTAGGAATTCTGCAAAGATTTCCCCGTGGTTCTTCCAAATCGCTCCAGGAGTTTTTCTTAGCATTCCTCCAAAGGTTGCTCCAAGAGCAAAAAATAGTGCCAGAAATTGTTCTCCTTCTATTGGCGTAACGTTCAATCAGAGACAAAGCCTTTTTCTCAGCTTAGCATTCTATGAACACTTCGACAGTTTTTAACTGAGATTTGCCCCTGGAGTTCTCCAAGGTGTACCTTGGATGAAGGAATTCCAATGATTGTTTCAAGGAGCTCTTAGTGGAATTAACTCAGAAAGTTTTCTAGAGATTTCCCGGAAAAATCCACCAAGAGTAGAATTCTAGAAATGCCTCAATGAATTACCCAAGCAGTTTCTTCTTCAACAGTTTCTTTTGGATTTTTTCTAGAAATTTCTTTAATAATTCTTCCCAGAAATTCTTCCAGGAGTTCCACCAGAGTAACTTCAGAAGGCTCTGAAAGGATTTCTCCAGGAGTTTTCTCCGGAATTCCTCTAAGAGTTCTTTTATGGATTGTTTCATAAGTTCTTTCTGAGATTTCCGCCAGAGGTCTTCCAAGATGTGCCTCAATAGTTCCTCCAAAACCCCCTTTAGGATTTCCTCCAAGAATTTCTTCAGGAGTTCTTCTTGTGATTGTTCCAATTAGTCTTCAAGAAGTTATCTTAGTATTTATTTAGTATATTAATTTAGTAGTATTTCTGGAATTGTTTCGGAGATTCCCCAAGGAATTTCTCCAAGATATTCATCTACGAATTACGTTAGAAGTTCTCCCAGAAAATCTTCCAAGATTATCCCTAGATTTCTCCGAGAAGTATCAGTAGTTATTCTAGATATTTTTTAAAGAGAATTTCGTGGAACCCTTTCAGAAAGTTCCTCTGGAGATCCTCTACGAGTTGTTAATTGATTACTGAAAGAGTTTTCACAGAGGTTGCCCCAAGGAAGGACAAGGAAACATTCGTCGAAGAAAGCCTGTATGTGCTCTACTGGCGATCTTCCCAGAAGTTCCACTGGAGATTGTCACTAGAATTGACACAGAAGTTCTTCAAGTAATTAATACAGGAGCTCATCTAGAATTTCTCCATAAGTTTTTCCAAGAATCTCTCTAGAAGTTTGTTTGGCAGTTCTTCCAAAAGCGCCCACGAAATTTATCTAGACGGTATTTCGCTGGAACTTCTTCCTTATAATGTCTGAGATTTCGCTGAAACTTCTTCCTTATAATGTCCCAAAAGTAGTTTCGTGAATTTCTTCGGGATATTTTCTTCAGCGGTTGTTCCAGATGCTCCTTCAAAATTCCTACTGAAACTTGGATGGATTTTATGGTTTTATGGATGGATGAGATGAATTTTTTGAATATATTCTTCTGATAATGAAAACATGTCAAAGTTTTCGTCTGACCTCTTGAAAACTAGTTCTTTATTGAGGAATGCTTACAGTCATTCTGGAAAGAATACATTACACCATAGTTTCCCAAACTGTGGGTCGCGACCCCCCAGGGGGGTCGCTGGCCTTGATCCAGGGTGTCGCGAGGGACAGTTGAATGTTTACTGTAACAGACAACAAATGAGGGAATTTCTATGGTGGGTCGCGAAAAGTACGTCTGCTGGCAAAGGGGGGTCGCGCACCCGAAAGATTTGGGAACCTATGCATTACACCACTGCTAAATTCTCTCAATTCATCAAAAAATAGGAAGGGAAATGGCTTTCTCATTCTTCGCATCAAGAACGATTTTAATCTACATTCTCGACGTTTCGGCCTAGGGATTTGACCTTTTTCAAGGGTCGCAGTTTCTATCGTCTATCGTTTTTTGGGTATTTGCCTAAGGAATGCTCTTCTGTGTTGCTTTCCATGCATACGTGCTGTTACTTTAGATTATTAATTTGGTAAAATCCACTGTCCTCCTCCTCTCCTCTCCTCTTCTTGGCGTAACGTTCTCACTGGGACAAAGCCTGCTTCTCAGCTTAGTGTTCTATGAGCACTTCCACAGTTTTTAACTGAGAGCTTCCTCTGCCAATGACCATTTTGCATGCGTATATCGTGTGGCAGGCACGAAGATACTCTATGCCCAAGGAAGTCAAGGAAATTTCCTTTACGAAAAGATCCTGGACCGACCGGGAATCGAACCCGTCACCCTCAGCATGGTCATGCTGAATACCCGTGCGTTTACCGCCTCGGCTATATGGGCCACTGTCCACTGGTAACGAAAGTTTCGAAAGATTTTTTTTCTCTACTTTGGAGATAACTTGGAACAGTTACTATGCAAATTACTTTTTTGCAATTTCTCATCGTAATAGGCTGTTTTACCTCACGCAAATCTGACAGGAAAAGGCCTACTTTCCCACACCGAATTAACAGTGCTGTAATGGTTCATTACAGCACTGATTTGCGTTGCGTAATGAACCATTACAGCACTGTTTTCAGTTTTGGTCAACTTCTTGATGCTTTCTGGACGCAGTTTTGAAAAATTGTGACAACTGTACAGTATAACCTGTTATGTTCAGTTTTTCTTAAACATGGCTATGAACATCAGTGTGCAGTTTGATGAAAAAGTTTTGTTGAAAACTATCCTCAAGGGAAATTTATGAAATTGCAAAAAACGTTGTACGCAACTCGGTGCAGAACTCGATTTTTCCAGCACTCGTCGTAATTATCCAACTCGGCAAGCCTCGTTGGATAAATGTACGACTCGTGCTGTAAAAATCGTCATTCTGCACCTTGTTGCGTAAACTACTATTAGAACAAGATCGATGCACCCGATTTTGAGTTATCGCTATAACGTTCAACTATACTCAAACTCTTTTCATTATTGGTGTTGCTCATGAGACCTCCAGTCAAAACACTGCAGCCAGTGGTGACCATGTTTCTCAATCATTGTCCAACTTTGGCAAAACCAATTTATCCCACCACTTCTTGCACAGGTCACAATTGACATTCGCCATGAATAAAAAATCAATTCCAAGCAAAACCTGGGTGAACTGGTTGCCAACCACAGAGGCAGAGTAGAGCAAAACATTTTCACTTTCCCGAACTTTACCGCCGCTCTCGAAGATGTTGCAGACGCAGCTCGACCGGAAGATTCCACCCTCGAAAAGTTCCGTTCGATGCGGGGTAAAGTTGTTTCGTTCGTACCTACTCGATAAACAGCGAAACTTTCCTACTATTTCAGTTTTCGACCGCTAGCTCCATCCCCAGAAAGATACCTTCCCCTATCTTTCCCCGTCAGTCCCCGTCGAATCCGACCGAAAGTTGGCCTTTTCATTTGACCGCATCATCATTCTTTCGAGAAATGTGTCGCCCGGCAACCCACCACCGGTACTGAATGTCTGGGAAAAAGGATCGTCATCATCATCCCTTCTCGACTCGACATCGATTTCCGCTGCAGTTGTTGATTTCTTCGCTACAACGACGCGACCGGCGACGGTTTGGGTCGGTCTGATCTCGGATGGACCGGCACTCAAACCAGAAACCGCCAGACCCGTCAGACTGTCACCGGGCTTAATTTATCATCGAGCTTAAAAATAATAATTTTCACTTTTGCCTCACTCTCTCGGTCTGTGTGTCTCGTTTCGTCGCAAGGACGAGCGGAGAGCTGTGACGATAACTGTGGGGGGAATGGGAGTAAATTAGGGTTCTTGAGTGAAAGTCTAGGTAAAGCATACTTGCATACTTGTCCATTGTACCCGGTCCTATACCAATTCTATCCCATCAGATCCAACATAGCCACAGCCAATAAGGTTTGGGTTTTCAGCATGACCATGTTGATTGTCGGTTTGATATACTCATGCAAAATGGTCATAGGCAGATGAAATTCTCAGTTAACCTTTCAGGACGCGCGCCCCTTCGAACCTAAAACTGCACCGCGCTCGCGCTGTATATGACGAGCGAGGTTTTTTTTGGTAGTGTTGTACTGTTGGACAACAGCGCGCGTCCTGAAAGGTTAATAACTGTTAAAGTGCTAATAGAACACTAACCTGTGTATCAGTATTTGTCCCATTTAGGAAGTCACGCCATGAAGAAGAAGACCAGTCCCCATAGACGTTGAGTGCTCTTATGCCCTCTCCAACCGCAAACAGCTATCTTTTTTTGCGGTCTACCATGGGGTCTCAATGATCTGCTTGATTATCTACTGAATATCTTCGTTTTTCGTTTTTCTAGCATCATTGTGTCGTGACCAGCCCAATTCAGCTTACTATGTTATGATATGTAGCTTGTCAATATCCTTTTCTTTATATACGCGGTATTGCTTGAGATTCATGTTATGCTGCCAGATCCCTTTTTGTGAAAAGGACAAATGAGGCCACCGACCAGCTACCAGGCCGTTCTTGTTTATCTCATACAGAGCATCATAATGTGTTGCGTTTTAAAATTTCAGGTGGAAGTTAATTCAGTTTTCAGGCTTACTACTTTTTAGCCTGTTTTTAAGCTCATCTAGTGTCGGAGGCTCTGTCTACAGCTTGTCAATCGTCACTAATGATTAACCATCGATGCACTAACGTTCTCAACATTCAACAACATCTCGAAGTGCTCCCCTGTAGGGGTACACAACCACTGCGACCATTAATTGATCTATTGTGGTAAACTCGAAGTGCTCTCTCTCCCTACCATGGTTATTTTATTATCATGGTTATTCATAAAACTTCCATATACCGTTTTGTTCTTTACTTAGTTACACCTGAGTAATGGAACTCTCTTTATACTACTTCATATTTATGTGATGAATTATTTTCTCGGCTGCTCTTGTTTCCTTGAATCGCTCTCTAATGCACCGGGTCAGATACTGACATTTGGATTTTGGCAACATTCTTCTCACCCGTCACCTTCTGGCACTACTCATCAAGTTAACTGTTTCTGGGTCGTCTTGGAGCAGTACCTTTCACTTTTCATGTTGGTGTGATTAAATACTAATCGGGGGTAAATATCAAACAGAGGATGTCGTCTACATAGAATATTAGAAGATGCAGCGATGCAGGCTTTGTCTTTAGAACAAAAAAGCAAGAAAAAGAATAAATAGGTGTATATGTCAAACTTATTTGGTTGGAATGCTAGCCCCAATAAGAACAAAGTGCAAATATAGCTCGCTACCTAATGAATCACATTACTTCCAGGAGCTGCTCATAAACCACGTAGAGTTTATATGAAGTTCGTAGCGGTTCAGAATGTTTTGGCCAATTTACAATGTCCTATGAGCCGATTTGCAATGTCCTATGGAATTTCAAAGTATATACCGATCTTGGCTGGTTCTGTTTAGGTGAAGTGAAAATACCTGCCAATTGTGAAAACGACTGACGAATCGTTTAAGTTATCCGTCTACGGTTAGCTTAGGATAAACTAGAAGCAGGGTGACACTATTTTCTCCGACGTTTCTACCCATGGTTTGGGCGTTCTTCAGAGCGCTTTCCGCTTATATTTATAATTTCAATATGAAATCGATATTCAGTTATATGTTATTTATGTCGTTTATATTTATAAGCCACCAAACCCGTCAATCCAATGCCAAATGCATATCTGGTGACAAGGACGTAGTCAGTGAAGAGAATTGTCAGACAAAAGAGGCACAAAACAAGCAACAAAGAAGGCACAGCGATTACTCTTTATCCCAACTGGTAACAGATAATGACATGATATCGAAATATTTTGTTGCAGACAAAATGGAAGCTGATTTTGTTGCGTACTTTTAAACTCGTGAAAAATCAATTATTACCGACCCAAAATCAAAACTTTTTGATGACACATCTTCAGCAGCGTTGCAGTGTTTACCGACTCGAAGTTACCGCTTGAAAATCACAATGCAAGGCGTAAAAATATCTAAACCCGTGCTGCATGATCTTTATCCTATTCTGTTCAAGTTGGAACAAACCTATGTCGCATTGGGTAGAATGTCGCAACCAATTCAGGTTGCGACATTGTCGTTATTGTTGCGCGATGGTTGAATTTTGATTCACTGGACGTAGTAGTATCCTTATAACTTCAATGAAGAAGGCCCAAATCAAAGGTCAAACATCGGTTAGTTAAATAAAATAAACCCAAAGAGGTTTCAGAATTTTTAGAGACGAATCTTTCAATGGAATGAAATGAATGGGTTTTTAGGAAGGTTTACAATTTAAGAGACGTTCAAATGGAAAAGGGGGGATAGGAAATTTTGAAGGTCTTCCAGAAGAGCCTGCGGAGACTTTTCAGAGATGATAAGAAGGGGGGGGGGGGGGGGGGGTTGGATACATTGAATTGGTTTGATGATTTTATTTGGGTTAGAAGTGACCCACATCTAAAAAAAATATCCAATAGTGGATCCAGTGTGCGCAATAATGTTTTCACGAGGTAGTCAAGGATTTCTATAAGTGTTTTGTAGTGAAGTAATTCCTTACAGAATGCACTCATATATTGTTCGAATATTTTACCAAGAATTGTTAGTGAAATTCCTTCCAAGATATAGAATTTATGCATTATTCCTCGTCGAACTTCAGGGATTTTCATAGAACATCCTCACGGATTTTAGCGATTCTCCGTACCGTCGTGCGGGGCTTCTTTTTACACTTTTTCATGGTTTTTCAACTTTATGACGTTAAAACTCTCAGAGTAGTGAATGGATTTCCACAATTTTTGCACACAATAATCGTGAGTATTTATGTAGGATGTATGCAAAATTTGAACTAAATCCATCAATAAACAAAAAAGTTGTTCATACACCAATCGGACACATCTCATATAGAACCAGATGGAGGCTACTTTGGACATTTTTATCTATAACAAAACTGTATTTCAAATTCCAGGGTTATTTAGAAAACTACTTTGTATCAGCTACATTTGAAGATGGCTGGAGGGACATCCGATCCGCCATAGGTAGTTCCTCGGCTACAGCACTAGGCTTCGCGACTCCGAATTACAGAAACGACTGGTACGACGGCGAATGTGAACAGTTGAAAAATGAGAAGAATGCAGCATGGGCGAGAATGCTGCAACACCGTACGAGAGCGAATGAGGCACGTTACAAACAGGCGCGGAACAGGCAGAACTCAGTCTTCCGGATGAAGAAGCGCCAGCAGGAAGAACGAGATCGCGAAGCGATGGAAGAGCTGTACCGCGCTAAGGACACACAAAAGTTCTAAGAGAAGCTGAACCGCTCGCGCAGAGGCTTTGTGCCACAAGCCGACATGTGCCGAGATAATCACGGGAATATTCTCACGAGCGAGCGTGAGGTGGTCGAGAGGTGTAGGCAGCATTACGATGAGCACCTCAATGGCGACGTTGCAAGTACCGAAGGTGGCGTGGTAACAGATCTAGGAGTATGTGCACAGGACGAAAGACTTCCGGCCCCTGACCTTCAAGAGATTGAGGAGGAGGTTGGCCGGTTGAAAAACAACAAAGCCGCTGGAGCAGATCAACTACCAAGCGAGCTTCTAAAATACGGTGGAGAAGCACTGGTGAGAGCACTACACTGGGTCATTACCAAGATTTGGGAGGAGGAAGTATTACCGGAGGAATGGATGGAAGGTATCGTGTGTCCCATCTACAAAAAGGGCGACAAGTTGGATTGCGGGAACTACCGCGCGATCCCACTATTGAGCGCTGCCTACAAGATACTCTCTCAAATTTTATGCCGCCGTCTATCACCGATTGCAAGAGAGTTCGTGGGGCAATATCAGGCTGGATTCATAGGTGAACGCGCTACAACGGATCAGATGTCCGCCAGGTGTTGCAGAAATGCCGCGAACACAACGTGCCCAGGCCCACACATCACGTGTTCATCGATTTCAAACCGGCGTATGATACAATCGATCGAGAACTGCTATGGCATATTATGCACGAATACGGATTCCCGGATAAACTGATACGGTTGATCAAGGCGACGATGGATCGAGTGATGTGCGTAGTTCGAGTATCAGGGACACTCTCGAGTCCCTTCGAATCTCGCAGAGGGTTACGGCAAGGTTATGGTCTTTCGTGCTTGCTGTTCAACATTGCTTTGGAGGGTGTAATAAGAAGAGCGGGGATAAACACGAGTGGGACGATTTTCACGAAGTCCGTTCAGCTGCTTGGTTTCGCCGATGATATTGATATTATGGCTCGTAAATTTGAGACGATGGCGGAAACGTACATCCGACTAAAGAGTGAAGCCAGGCGAATCGGATCAGTCATTTATGTGTCGAAGACAAAGTACATGATGGCAAAGGGCTCCAGGGAGGAATCACCGCGCCCGCTACCCCGAATTCATATCGACGGTGATGAAATCGAGGCGGTTGAAGAATTCGTGTACTTGGGCTCACTGGTGACCGACGACAACGACACCAGCAGAGAAATTCAGAGGCGCATTGTGGCAGGAAATCGTGCCTACTTTGGACTCCGCAGAACTCTACGATCGAATAAAGTTCGCCGTAACACGAAGTTAACCATCTACAAAACGTTGATTAAACCGGTCGTCCTCTATGGGCACGAAACATGGACCCTACGTGCAGAGGACCAACGCGCCCTTGGAGTTTTCGAACGGAAGGTGTTGCGTACCATCTACGGCGGAGTGCAGATGGAAGACGGGACTTGGAGAAGGCGAATGAACCACGAGCTGCATCAGCTGCTGAGAGAATCAACCATCGTCCATACCGCGAAAATCGGGAGGCTACGGTGGGCGGGTCACGTCATCAGGATGTCGGATAGCAACCCGACTAAAATGGTTCTCGAGAGTCATCCGACCGGTACAAGAAGACGTGGAGCGCAGCGAGCTAGGTGGGTCGACCAAGTGGAGGACGATCTGCGGACCCTACGCAGAGTGCGGAACTGGAGACAAACAGCCATGGACCGAGTGGAATGGAGGCGGCTACTATGTACAGCAGAGGCCACCCCGGCCTTAGCCTGACCGGTAAGGTAAGTAAGTAACTTTGTACCAATACTGTAGTACACTGTATCATACCTAATTTCAATAAAAATATGCGTTTTAAGGTGGTTCTGTGCTACCTTTGGTATTATGAGCAGCGTGATATTGCTATATAGATAGCCTAAAAAAAGGGACCATCAGTCCTTTATTTATGTCAAACGGTCATTTATAATGTATAACGATACTAATTTTCGATTGTATATGCTACGTTGATACATTTTCAATGAATTGATCAACCCTTTGAAATTAATGAACTGTAGAAACAATGCTTACAGACCAAATGTTCTGATATGTTATGTATATTTTATTGGTTTATTCGGTGTTTTTTCGCGTCCTGACAAGCAATAGACGGTCTGTTTGAACAATATTTTCATCCAAATTAAGGGAAAACTATTGCTTCATAATTGTCCCAAAGACATCAAACAGATTTGAACATATTTTGAATTCAAAAATCCATATTCAAAAGTGTCCAAAGTAGCCCCGAACGACGGTAGATTCATAGAATTGATCAATTAATTTCTTTTCAGTGATAAAAAGAAGAAGATACTTTATAAGCTAATCAGCTCATTAGAGAATGCTCTTTAGTCTTCTAAGCAGCTTCATTTTAAAATGATTTCGGAACTTGAAGGTTCACATAAGAAAGACGGATAGGCTTCTTAGCAGCTTACAATGGAATTTTCTCAAAATAAAAAAAGACAATTACACCATCTTCGACCTTGCGGCCTGTACAGACTGAAAAATGCTAACATTCGACAACGGACAACAAATATCACACTCAGTGGAGAATTTTTCGTTTGACGAAAAGTTTTCCCCGACTGAAGCGGAAATCGAATCACTGAGGCTGAGGCTTACGAGACACCTAAACGACTGATGCCGCTTACCGCTCGACCACGAAGCCTACAAAATGAATGTAAATACAAAAATGTACTCCTCAGATTCTCCAAAACCAGTGTTGCTTTGCTTGTGTTGGGTGAAACATGCCAAAACATGACACACTTGTAGATTTGAACCGGGATCTCCTGCGTGATAACTTGCTGTCGTTAAGCTGCGCTGATGTAGACACTTGCAGTAATGGTTACTTTTATTTCCCTACTGTACAAGTGTATTAATCTATCGACCGAGTATTGATACAAGTCAGATATCACCCACAATTATGATGTCGAGGTACGGTATAAGGTTCTCACGCATCCACCATCGGTTCAAATATGGTAGGCGTCGAACTGTTTCTTCATTTGCACTTCAATTCATTGATTTCGTAAATTTTGAATTCCTTATAAAGTTTTCCAAAATGAAAAAAAAAAACCTAGGATCTCAAGCAACTGAAATGAACATTTAAGAACTCAAAAACTTCAACAATGTTCCGACCAGCATCTTAAGCATATTTCAAGCTGCTTAAGAGGTTATCTTCACCTTATCGAAACTTTATCTGAACTTCGTTGAACTTTTCATGAAAAGCGGAACCTTTGGTTACGTGCAGGGATGCCATATACACAGACTTATCTGTATTATGCAAATTTTTGAGCTTCCAAACATATTTTTTTATACGAAAGACAGTTTTTTCAGCTAGAGGATACAGATTTTTGATGATGATTAACCTGGGTTGTTAGGAGAATATCTGTAAGTGAAAAGAAAATCGCGTTAAGTACTGTTCCTTTGAATTCCTCTAAGAATTTGCATCCTTTGACAGATACGTATTTCGACCTCTACTGTAAGGTCGTCTTCAGTGTCTTGTACAAGTCGAGTCAAGTACAAGACACTGAAGACGACCTTACAGTTGAGGTCGAAATACGTATCAGTCAAAGGAGGTAAATTCTTAGTGGAATTCAAAGGAACAGTACTTAACAGATTTTTGAATAAATCATCTGGCATGCCTGGTTACATGGGTTATTGCATACCACCTGTTATTTTCTTACGAGCGTTTTCCAGCAATCATTTCACTTATTTCACCACGGCTTCTTAAAATTCTTCAGGGAAACCTCGCAGAATTATAAAAGTATTATTTCTAAAAATATTGTCATGGAGCTCTTCCACACATCAAATAATTTTGCAATATCCAGGCGCGTAATTTCTGGCGATGTATCACTTTTCGAACTTAAGTTTACGACGGAAAATTTGATGCACGGAAAAAAATGCAATTTGTACATCACTTTTAAGACGCGACTGATGTGCATGAAAATGATGTGATATCACACTTTTTTATTGCTATGTAGACGTTTTTTGTGTAATTCGTCTAGGGATTCCACAAAAAATTCCTGAGAGATTTTTCGTAGAATACTTGTAGTATTTCTACTGAAAATAAATCCTGGGATTACTTGTAGTATTTTGCCTGATATTCCTTCTGAAAGCCTTCTAGCTGTTCTCCTTGAAACTCCTCCAGCGATTTTTACTATCGCTTTTTTATTTATGATGGAATTCATTAAGCGATTCAACATTGCATTCATAGTGTAATAATTCCAGGGATTTTTTTTTAGAATGCCCTTAAATATTCCTAGAAGCATTCCACCTGGTATTTCTTGTGTAATTCCTTCAGCATTTGTTTGTGACATGAGTTCCTCATAGAATTCTGCCACGGATTCCTTGTAGAATTTTTGTTGCTTTGCTTGTGTAATTTCTACAGTATTTTTATTCAAATATTTTCCAGCAACTCCTCCAAAGAATTCTTTATGGAAATTCTCCAGAGATTCTCGAATAAATTTCTTCAGAAACTCCTCGCAAAATATAATTCTTCATAAAATTCCTTCAAATCTCGTCAAATATTCGACGTGAAGTTTCTACAGAGAGTTCCCACAAGATTCCACTTATGTTTTCTAAAGGAATTTATTCTAGGACTACTTGTAAACTCCAAAAATCATCGTAGATTTTCTCCAAATATTTTCCGAGGAATTTTTCCAGAGATTCTTCGGGGAATTCTGATTTCACGTGGAATTTCTAAACATGTATCCCATGCATAAATTCTTTATATGAACTCCTCGCAGAACTTTTCCATTGAACTCCTGGAATTTCTCCTTGAATTATCATCCCGAAAGCCTCCCGAGACTTCCTTACGAATTCCTCTCGAAACTTGTTCTAAAAATCTTCTAGAGTGGTTTCCCCCAGAATGATTATTCAATGAACTCTTTTGGAATCAGTCTTTTAAACGCGAAATATCCCCTGAAAATTTCTAGGAATTGATTCTGAGAGTCTTTAAAAATGCCTCCTGAATTTCTCCAAGAATTTCTCCGAAAATGGTTCTGATGATAATCAGTTACTCTTACAGCAAATTTGCATGTTTATTGAAGTTTTTGATCGTATCATACGTACTTTTATACGGCATAGTTACATAGCATAACATGCAGCAAAAGTAGAGCCAATATACGTGCATAACGTTATATGATTGTAGGCGTTATCTTATGTGATTTACGGTGTGCATTGTTACGATGCACTGTATCCAGGGGCCTACATAGTCGAACCCAAAACATGACGCCGAAAGCGAGTACCCATCAGCATCAGCATTGACGATTGATAACATTGCTCATAAACTTCATCTGAAAATTTCAACTGAAATTGGAAGTTTGGGGCCCTGTAGCACTGTAGCACCTTATGCGATTTATTAACATTAAAAAAAAAACAATTATAGTATTTCTTTTGGGATGAACCTACGACCTTCGGGTGAATGAGCCGCTTTTGACTTTTAACGCCAAACACATTTTTTTAAATTTTTAACTGCTTAACTTTATTTACAGCTCCATTGTCCATTTTGGCATTTACGTGAACGATTACGATTGACATCTACAGTTACACATTCTACAGCGCTTAAATGTATTCCATCCTTCTTATATTATATCGAATTAGTGGCCTATGTGCTGATTATACTCTTTCTACTATTTCTATCGAATTTTATTAGGTAAAACGAAATATTTTGCATGAGGTCGTTAATTTAGATGTTAATTGACCAATTAACCTTTTGATTGCTTAAAAAAAATGATTCCATGCTCAATGGCTTGCAGTCAAAAAAGCCCAAAATCGCATATTTTGCCCTATAAATTAAGGTATAGTTCAAAATTGTGACGTGTTGGAGCAAATCTGAGCCCGGATTCGGATTCAGCGGCGCAAAATCCTTCGGAGACACATAAGTTTGCTCTTGAGACAAAAAAAATGTTGCGCTGTGCTATTTTCCATTCACGTATCTGATTATTCAATATGGCGACGACCATAATTAGCGAAAATAAAACGAAAGCAAGTTTATTTTTATGATGACCGCAATAAACCTAGCGGAGCCATAGTTTCTGCTTTTCCACCAACAGATGTCGTTACTAATCGAACGGTTCGCCATCTGTTGAGAGTTTAACCAGTTTTATTGTGGTAATAATGAATGCCAGAAGGTTTACATATCGGAGAGTTTTGTTTACTCTTAAAATCTGGCTTTATGGATATCTTCAAGTATAAAACATTTCATCAATGGTTTTCATAAAGGTAGTCATAAAACTAAGAGTTTTAATTATTGCTGTAATATAACCCTAATAAATATCAAACAAAACTAATCAGCAATGGCATTGTTACTTGGGTTATGAGTGACCGTTCGCCGATATCCAATTATCTGGTGGCATTAGAGCTATTGGCTTAGAAGAGGGTCTGCTGCTCTCTGGGGGAAGAGCAGCTGACAAAAAATTGCAAGTGCCGGGGATGGGATCGTACCCATGACCATCCACTTATGAAGTGAACAATTTGGATGCGTATTACTCCAGGTTACCCTACTGCTGCAGAAATCTGATATTTTCCAGAGATTCTTCATGGATTTCCTCGTGAAGTTTTTCCAAAGATGCTTTTTGAAGTTGATCTAGAGATTCCTTGTGGATTCGTCCAGGGATTCCACGAAGACAATCACGAAACGAGACGCGAGATAAGACACGACACTTATGGTTCATACAATAATTTAAAAAATACCTTAATGCTGACCGGTTTCGGGCTCGATGCAGCCCATCTACGAGACAATGTCCAACTGGCTGCGCTGTTCCAAGTTAGGAGAGAGAAAATGCTACTGCTGGCTGGTGATTTGTGTCGACCAGAGAAAATAGGTAGAGAAGCGAAGAGTGAACAGCTGCCTGAACGGCAACACTTTTTCTGTTTTGGTTTTATCGCTCAGATGCTGGCAACTGCAGACTTCCAGCAATCGCTTATCGAATTCTTTCAGGGATTCCTTGAAAAGTTTCTCATAGAATTTCGCCAATTTGTAAAAATACCTCACCCAATACGTGGATTGAACCAGGGTTTCTTTCCTCGTGAAATTTTCCGAGAATGCCGAATTACTGGAATTCTCTACGAATTTCGTTTGGAAAGTCCAAGAAAAAATGACCACGTGGTATATGGACAGCCCCTAAAGTTAAAGTACACATTTAAAAAACAAAAAAATAACTCAGAAATTTCTTATGCATCCACTTCTGGAATTCCCCGAGTTTTTTTTCAATCTCTTAGGTCCTGAAAATTGCTCCTCTTCCAAAATGGCTAGTATTGAAACGAATCGCCTTCCTGCAGCAAACGACCGTTCCACCCCACTCTCCCCCATCCGTCCGAACCGACCGCGCTTCGGTTGGATGGTTTTCGAGGTCATCGCTTGAAAATATTTGATGATGGTGTGGGGCAGCGATGGCGGCGACGTCGGCAGCGACGCCGGCGGTCGACGGACGGAAGAAAGGAACTCAGCAAGACACGCGGAAGGACTTCAAATGGCGTCAAATTAAGCTGATTTTGCTTCCTTCTTACATCCACAACAACCGTGTCGACCGTGTCTCCGTGCCCTCCCTAAGGCGTTTCGGGCTTGTTTGGTTGGGATTTTGAGATGGTGGTGGGAGAAATGGATGGACACTTTGGAAAGTCACCGGGCCTCTTGTCTCGATGGTGGTGGTGGTGTGATGGCGGTTGTTCTCAAGAGATACTCATGGGGTTGAAGAATGCCGACTTGAAAGGGGGTTGGGTAATGGGTTCAGTTCTGAAGTTCGCTTCTTAATAAGTGGAAGAGTTGGTTATTCCAAGAAAGAAATATGAGGACTTGTTTACCTGTTGGCAGTTTTCGGAAGAAGTATATTTATCACTGTGAAGGGAGTGTGAAGTACGTTTTGAAGAATTGTTGACGCGTTTATGAATAGGAAAGTGAAGAAAATAAAATATGGGCGTGGTCATATGTCACCCTCATTTCGCAAAACAAAAAACATCTCAGGGGCTGTCCATTAATTACGTAAGGGTTTATGGAGAGAGGGGGGTTTGAGAAATCTTACGCGTCATACAAAAAATGTTGGGTTCTCATACAAAAAATCTTACAAGGGGGGGAGGGGGTGTCGAAAAATCGCAAAAATTCCCTTTCGTAAATAATGGACAGCCCCTCATTAGCTGACAGGATGTAAAAGTTACAGAAGAAGAAGAAGAAGAATACTGCTTGACTAGCAATCTAGATGTACAGGATGGGAAGTTAATGGTCCTGGTTAGAAAAGTAATTGAATATTTTTGAGACATGGAAACCCAGTTTTATCATTACTAGGTAGGTGAATTGATCCCAAAACAAATCTCTCTGAAAAGTGCCGTTTGTTTTCCCACAATTTTCCCATATTTCGCTGTAGTTATTTCTTCATCCATCAATACTCTCACCACACCATGAGGACGAGGACGTTCCAACCACGGCGAACACTTTCCGATTGTTGTTGATTGTTTGGCTTTCATCCGGTTTATCAGACCATGATGGGCGGTGTGTGGTGACTGGTGGTGTATCGGCGCGGGCGGTTGCATTTGCACAATCGAACAATCGAACAGCAAAGCTGCACTGCGCTCGCTGGCTGGAAGCTCCAACTCCGAGCTCACATCCATCGCAGCACCACCGGTACCGGTGGCAATCGGCGGCATCGTTCATTCGACGGGCTCACTCCGGATAATCTCGCTTCGGGAATTGACCACCACTGCTGCCGCCGCCGCCGCCAACAAACGAAAAGCGAGCTCAGCTTTGCTGCTGCTTCTGCTGCTGGTTGGCTGTGCGCTGTGCTTTGATTTCCCATCCGCAAGGAATGAAATATGAATTTGCACTCAATAATCACGATTGTGTGTTGTTCTGCGCTTTTCATCCGGCTGGCTGATAGGGGATTTGGATGATGAAATATCGATCCACACACGTGTGGATTTTTGCTATTTGTCGTCATGACGAATTTGCTGGTTTTGAAGCTTTCAACTTGTTTGGTGCTAGAAGTGTGTTTTATCTGGAATTTTATCACCGACCGGGAATCGAACCCGTCAACCTCAGCATGGTCGTGCTGATTACCCTAGCGCTTACCGTATCGGGTGCATGGGCTCAGTGGCGTAGCAAGGGGGGTGCGGTCAACATCGGGCCCCTGAATTCAAAGGGTCTCCAAATCAGGGAAGGATTCTTACACTAGTTTGAATATAGTTCTTTAAACAGCAAAAGTTTCCTATAAGTATAAGTTCAATACTGTAAAGGTCTGTTCAAAGCTGAACAAGCATATCAAAAGGTGTTTTATATTCTAGGATGTTCGAAGGGCCCATATAGCCGAGGCGGTAAACGCACGGGTATTCAGCATGACCATGCTGAGGGTGACGGGTTCGATTCCCGGTCGGTCCAGGATCTTTTCGTAAAGGAAATTTCCTTGACTTCCTTGGGCATAGAGTATCTTCGTGCCTGCCACACGATATACGCATGCAAAATGGTCATTGGCAGAGGAAGCTCTCAGTTAATAACTGTGGAAGTGCTCATAGAACACTAAGCTGAGAAGCAGGTTTTCTCCCAATGAGGACGTTACGCCAAGAAGAGAGAGAGAGAGATGTTCTAGGTGTTCCAAACTGTCCTATAGTGAAGTCCTTCAAATCTACAAGAATAATTTTATGTATTTTCACCACAAATGATAGTACTGCATACCCTACTGGGATCCGTGAAGCTCTCGAAATCTACTATGTCATTGATAGATACTATAGGGATATTCCAGGTCAGCCAAACTACCTTGGAGTTCAGAACTTCAGGTCTACACTCGTAACAGTAGCCATATCTGTTATACTGAGTAACGGAAGATTATGCCGCAGTTACTGGAGCAATCTGAAATCTATTACCTTAACTTTTAGGACAGACTGTTCTATATAGGGCAAATATAGGGCTTATGAAGTCCTTCAAATCTACAAGAATAATTTTATGTGTTTTCACCATAAATAATAGTATTCCATAATCATCTAGGATCCGCGAAGCTCTTCAAATCCAAAATGTAATTTGAAGACCTGTAGTGTCTTATATTTCAGGTCAACCAAACTACCTTGGAGTTCAGGATTTCAGGTCTACACTCGTTACAGTTTTCATATCTGTTATACTGAGTAACGCTGCATAATCTACCGCAGTGGAGCAATCTGAAGTCTACTGATTTACTATAAACCTTTGGGACACTCAGGTTCGTTCAAACTGTTCTTTAATGACGCCCTTCAAATATACAAGAAAAACCTTATGTGTTTTCGCCATAAATTATAATATTGCATAATCTGGTCATTTTTGTTTCGTGCTGTGTTTTGTCTTTCCAATTATAAGCTTTTTTCATAAATTCGGCCGATGGCAGCGAAGATTTTGCCACCCACTAGGAAGATTTATTTGATACCAAAGGCTTCAGTTTTATAAACAGTGCAAATGTGGAACGAAGTGTAAGATACTTGTGAAAACCATAAGATATAACAGTTATGTCTACGAAGTTTACGACCATTCTTCGCGATTTCGTTGGGTCCCTCGACGGACACGCCGCCGTGGCTTTAAATTATTAATTTAGAGAAAATTCGTGGAATTGAATCTTTTCAAAATGCGTTTATCTGATACTGAATAGTGGAATGAACATTTAACACACATTAGACGTATGACCAAATAGAAGTTTAACATTTGTGTTTGCGTTAATATGAAGCTTAATAAATTAAAATCAGTGGAATTCTTTGGTGAAAAATAAAAACAAGTTTCATGTTAAATTTGTACCGAAGAGTTGGTTTTGAGTAAGCCTTCAAATTCCTAAAAAAGTGTGAAATGTCAAATTGTCTGCAAAGTGCCTACAGTGATGAAAAACAAAAATGACAACAGGTTTTTGGAGAAAGAAAACATATTTCGCATTACGGTGGAAGAAAATTAGTAATTTCAAATATGGCGAAATGATGAAGCAATGCGTATAGTTTTACCACACTGTCGACGTTGGTGTTATTAACCGCCCAAGCCAAGAAGTCAAAATAAAAATCCCGGTGAGTTCGTTCTGGTTTACATATTTTTGTTTGTAATGTGTTCTGGGTAGTATTTTGGGTTGTCTCTAATTCACTTTTTTTTTGTTTTCAAGAGTATTGAATTAAGAAAGTTTGCTACTTACTCTCTGACTTATAATTTGAATTATTTAGTACAGCTGGGGAAGAGGTCATCATATTTCTTTCTCATTCCAGAGAGCGAGCAATGGAGCTTAAGGCGAAACTGGAAGCATTTCCTCACTTTTTGGTTTTGATTTTTTATTAAATAACTAAGCAATATTTTCAAAATCGGTTTTCGTGCACATGTAGAGTATGGATCAAGGTATCTTCTGATTTTTTTTGTGGTGGAAAATGTTTTTCGTTTTTGCAGAAACCATTTTTGAACAAAATTTCACAAAAAAATGGTTTCTGCAAAAATGGAAAATATTTTCAAACTCAAAAAAATTCAGAAGATACATTGATCAATACCTTACATGTGCACGAAAACCGATTTTGAAAATATTGCTTCGTTATTTAATAAAAAATCAAAGACCAAAAAATTGAGGAAATGCTTCCAGTTTCGCCTTAAGCCTAGGCTTTCGAGCCAGGGCATCAGGCGTAAATTCCTATGCCCCATCCCGGGAAGAAGTGCTTCAATGGAGTGACGTTAACTTTCTCAGCACCGTCACTCCAAACTTTTTTACTTCTTATCCATACTAAATACTGTAAGGAGCGACTGACGAGATGTCGCCGTTCCATGGTTTGTTGAAATGTATTAAACGCTGCACAGTAGGCTTGGCCGCTTCAATACTTGTAATACATCTCCGATGTACTGCAAGTATTGATAATGACAAGAAAAATGATAGAAGTAGTCGATTCTATCATTTTCCAGGATTCTTCCAATGGATGGCTGTGTATGTGTACACTCGACTAGACTAGACTAGACTAAATTATAATATTGCATAATCTGCTGGGATCCACGAAGCTCTTGAATCCTCAAATGTCATTTATAGACATTACAGGGATATTCCAGGTCAGTCAAGCTGTCTTTGAGTTCAGAACTTCAGGTCTACATTCGTATTTGTATCTAACATACTGAGTAACGTTTCATAAACAATCGCGGTAACTGGACCAACCTGAAGCCTACTATATATTTTTATGAACCTTTAGGACATTATAGGTCGTCCAAACTATCCTGAAGTTTAGCTCTTAATAGTAACAATAGTTATTCTCACAATGAACTTTAGACTGTAATCTGTAATCCCCCTGGCATATCACGGGTCCTTTAAAGATACTTTTGAGATATTCCAGATCAACAACAGTACTCCGGAGACCATAGCTTCATTTTTACACTTGCGATAATAGCTTTTGCCACTACGTTAAGTACTGTTACATAATCCACTGAACTTGCCAAAGCAGTTAGAGGAACAATAAGCGTTGCTATATATTTTTGGGTTAGGTTTCCTCACTGTTATGAAGCTTAGATGATAAAAACAACCACTGTAGCTTTCAGAAGACTTACTGGACATGATAGATTACAAATCGAAGCTTCAAATGAAAAAAGTTACCGTTACACCCGTAGATTTTAGGATCTAAAGTCATGACGTAGGATGTCCAGTAAAAAATATTCTGTACCACCAAAACTACGGAAAAATGTAGAAAAAACTCCATTATAGCGCTTGGAAACTAAATCGGTTTCAAAGGGTTAAAGTAGCAGCTGAAATTCAGGGACCCCATTTATGAAAATTAAGATCTGACCACATGTCACGTCAAAACTTGTATGAAAAAAAGTGCAATCAACGTATTCCAAAGATTTTATCTAGTATTTCTTTCCAAGTATTCCTTGAAGGGTTTCTGCAAGAATTCTTTCGGGCAAGGACCTTGCCTTCGGGGATATGTTTTACGATTCATCTAGCAATTACTTTAATGACTTCTACAAAAAATTCTCTAAGAATTGCTTCAGTACTTTTTTCAATGATTGCATAAGAAATTCTTCTAAACATTGATTTAGGATGTTAGTATTGATGATTCATTCAGGAACTCCTCCAAAAAAAATGTTAAGGAATTTCTTCAGAAATTTATCAAGGAATCATTCATTATATGTTTTTTTAGGAATTTCTTCAAGCATTCTCTCAGGACTACCTCTACGGATTCCTTCATAATGTCGTAAGGATTATATCATGAAGTCCTTCAACAAATCCTTCAGATCTTAAAGAATTTCTCCAAGGATTCTTTCTGAGATTTCTCCCAGAATGAATCTTGCTGGTGTTCCTCATGGAAAATATCTTCTATGAATTTCAGAGATTATGCTTGGAGCCATACTTGAATGGATCTTTGGGAAATTTTCTAATGGAATTAAAGAGAAATTCCTAAAGGAGACCTTGAAAGAATTCCGAAAGGAGTCCTCTGGGGAAACGCTAAAGGAATCATGTTACCCCACGCTGAAGGAATCGTTCGTGGAAATCTTTAAGGGACTTTTTATGGAATTCTTGGTGAAACATACTACTGTAGAAATTCTTCAGAAACGCTTGGAGGATATTCCTAGATGAACCGTAAAAGATATCCAAGAAAGAGTTCTTGGAGTTCCTCATTTGGAACAAATGCTTAATGATTGAAAAATTTCTTTGGAGTTTCGTGATAGGAATCCGAACAAAATTAATGCTATCCCTAAAGAAATATTTTAAGACATCATTATTAAAAAAAATCGTGATGCAACTTTGGAACAATACCTAAAGGATTTATTGAAGAAATTCCAGTAGGATTTCTTTGCGGAATTTATGTGAGAATTCTTGATAGAATTCTTACTTTTTTAAATTTGAAATTCTGAAGTATTTCTTTGTAAATATCTTTTGGTCTTTTTCAGTAATTACTTTTGAAAATCGTTCAGCAATTCATTCATGAATATCTTCGAAAATTTATTAAAAATCTTTTCGGCAATTACTCTGAAAATTTTCTTCAGAAATTCTTTTTTTAGAATTCTTAGAGATTTTTTTCTTGTTAATTCATAATTTGAAAATAAAAAAAAAACTTTGATAATTCTTTCGGAAATTGTCTCAATTTTTGTGTCAAAACTTGAGTTCCTTTGGTAAACATTTTCATTATTTTTTTATGAGCTTCGTTAGAAATTTCATTGAAAATTTCTGTGGCAATTCTTTTGTGAAATTATTGCTAGGCAATTTTTTTAGAAATTGCTTTGGGAATAACTTCAACACTTTTCTAGAAACTTCTTCCGGGAAATTAATACGAAATTTGATTGAGTAATTCATTTGGTATGCACTTTGGAAATTCATTCGATGAATTTCCCGTGAGTTTTTCCGACAAATTCTTCGGAAATTCATATTATAATTTTTATTAAATATGATCCGAAAATTCCTATGAGAATATTTTTGGGATTACCTGGAAAATTTTTCCGGCAATTCCTCAGAAAATTCATCTAAAAATTTCTTTCGATAATGCGGAATTCAGGCTGTTGTTACTTTTGAAGTTCCATGGGATACGGTCTTGCGAATTATAAAAAAAAATCAAAGAATTTACAACGGAACGGTCGGAGAATATCTCAAAAAAATAAAAATACCTACCTTAGGAATTTCAGAAAATAAAAATGATGACCAAACAAGTTCACAAACAATTTTCCGAAAAAAATCGCAAAGCAATTCTTAAAAATGTTTGAAGGAATTACAGTTGTAGAATTTCTTTGAGAAGTTCCAGTGAAAATTTTTGAAAGTTTTCTTACATTTTTCATTTGATTTCTAAACTATTCATTGGAGGAATTCCTGAATCTCTGAAAGGCTTACCGGGAGAATTTCTAAAGCATTTCTAGCAAAAACACTTAAAAAATCCTCTGGAAGGATTTGTGTAAGAATCTTTGAAAAAATCTTGCAGGGGTCATTATATAAATACTTGAAGAACTTCTTGCATAAAATAATTTCCGAGCGATCCTGTAAAAAAATATTTGTAAAATACCTGGGAAAATCAGTTTAAGAATGAATTAGTGGAATCAATTTGAGAAATTCTAAGAAAATACTTGAATAAATTCAGAACGAATCCATGAGGAAATCGCAAGAGAATTTATTGAACCACTAAAGAAATCTCTGGAAAAATTGCTGTGAAAGTTTGGGAGGAATTTATAAAAGCCTCTTTGAAGGAATTCCTTTGGAATTTTGAATATCACCTTGGTAGAATCCCTAAAGCGATCTCTGGAAAAATCCCAAAAATTATTTTCGATAGAATGCTAGGAGAAATCATTGAACAAATTATACAGGGAATGGCTTATACGATTGATGGAATCTTCGTAGGAAATCTCAACAAGATCCTTGAAGAAGTTTTGAACGAATCTCTGAATAATTTTCAAGAGGTTTTTGATTTAGGAAAATTTCAAGAAATCGTTGGAAAAATTCCCGTAGGAATTCTCGAAGCGCTTCCTGCAGAATTCTGGAAGGATATCTCCTATGAAGTCCTAGCCTTGAATTAATCTCTTGAAGGGTGCTACTAGGTATTCTTAAAGAACTCCCGAAGAAAGTGGCAAATAGTCTAATTCTTGGAAAAACTTCTGAAGAAAATATTTAATTTGACAAGATAGGGTATCTGTTCCTTTACAATTTAATCATATAGCTCTTATTTTTATACTACTTAAAACAAATGAATTAATCGGGTTTTGTTTCTTATTTTTGTATTTTTTTGGAAAAAAAGACACTACACCGTCTTCAGCCAAAGGCTGCACAGACTGAACATTACTAACACGAGGCAACTGACAACATCCATAACACCCAGTGGCCCAATGGAGAATTTTTCGTTTGACGAAACGTTTTCCTCGATTGGAGCGGGAATCGAACCTGCACTCCGGAGTTTACGAAACGCCTAGACGACTGACGCCGCTAATCGCACGGCTACGAAACCCACAAAAACGCACGAATGGTAACAAAAATTACGTAATCAATCGATGCCGTAATCGCTTTATTTTTGGATATGATGGATTTGGGATCGAATAATATTAAAGGCACGTTAACTCAACCAGGAATCCTCAGAAAAAAATTTTGAACGATTTTTTGGAGGAATTTCTGGAGGAATCATTAACAACTCCATGATAAATTTCTGACTGAGATGCTTGATGGAAAGATTCATTTTTCAAATGATTTCTCGTAAAAATTTTGAAGGAGTTTTATCGAAAATTTTAATAGAAATTTTGAGAAGAGCTCCCAGTAGAATGATAACAAAAAAACTCTCAAGGCATCTATGGGGAAACTCCTAGAGTATACATCTATAGATGTATATAATAAAGAATTCGCTGAGGGATTCCATGATTTTTTGAAAGAATTCCTACAGAAGTTCCTTTAAGAAATTCATACAGAAGTTCCTCTAAGAATATTCTTAGAGAAGCTTTTGTAGCCTACAGGCTGTAGGGATCCTTGAAGATTTTTTTTAAATTATTGTTCGATGAACTCTTTAGAAATTTCCTTAAGGAGTTGAATCTCTCAGTAAAACCTTATAGAAATTACTGGAAGAATCCTTGCAGAGATTTTTTCAAAAAAAAAAACTTTGAAGTAATTCCTGAAGGAATACTTGGAGTAATGTTTGAAGAAATCCTTGGAAAAACATCTTCACAAATCTTCAAAAGAACGCCAAGATGAATTCTTCGAGAAATCTCTGAAAGAATTATGTGAGGGAATAACTAAGAAATTCTTAAAGAATCTATGGGAAAATACTTGACTTCCGTGGAAAAATCATTAAAGGAATATTTGGAGGATCTCCTGAAAGAACCCATGGTGGAATGTTTGAAGAAATTCTAGAAGGGCTTCTCTTCCTCTGGCGGAATTCCGATGTAATTTCTTGAAGAATATCTGGTTCTAGAGGAATCATTGGAGAATTTTTGTAATATTTTTTTCTGGAATTTCTTAAGAATTCTTTGGATGATCTTAACGATTGATTGATTGATTGATAGAATTCTAGGTTGACTTCCTGAACAAATAATTGAAGATTAACTCGATGAAGCCTTTGCAAGAATCTTTTGAAGTACTCTGAAGTATGTGCTTTTAAAACATCCTGTGAGAATTCCTGAACGAGTGCTTAGAGAAATACTGAATGACATACTTGCATTAGCCACTTAAAAGATTCTAAAAGACAAATTATTCTTCAAGAAAGATTTCTTAAAGAAAACAGTAAAGGAATCTTTGAAGGAATTCCTGAAGGATTACTTGGAACAACTTCTAAATAAATAGTTAAAGATTTTTTCAACAAAATTTTCTTAGAAACATTCCCACGCTCATTGGTTGAACTTCTCCAAAGAAGTTCTTGAAGAAATACAGAAAATAATGTTCTACATTCCGTCAGTCAGTTGGCCACCACCGCCAACATCACGCTTAATACACTGTTGAAATTGCTTTGACATCCATGTGCACAACAGAACATGTGCTCGATGAACAAATTGAGATTTGAATTATGAAAAGAAATCCACGTACTCCGGTGAGACTCGAACTCACGACTCCCACCCAATTCGCTAGACGGGCGCTTCTATTCCTTCAAGCTACAGAGTCACTCGACTATCTCCGTCACCAGCAGGCCTAGAACTGAACTCGATTCCACAGTCAAGAAATTGACATAGCGACGGAAATCCAAATCCAATGACCCAACATCAGTGAGTCCTTTGCCTACACAACAATTTCATTCATCATTCCGATCTGGAGGAACAGTTACCAATCTGCACTCCTCCGCACTCCAAGAAAACTTATTGTTTAATCACCGAAATTGATTCGCGCAACCGGCGCAAACATCGTCCAAACTCGTTGCGCCAATTTCCTACTCAGTTGCGATTAAAATATCTCGCGGAAATAAACGTGTCTCCTTGCCCCGCTTCCGTCTCAAGCCGAGGCCGCCGGGCCGAACCGAACCCCTCCCGAAAAAAACTTTCTCCACTAAAAGTCGACTGCCATGCGCCGCCGTCGCAGCCAGCCGGAGGTAGAATCCGTCAGCGAAAAGCGTAAAAGTGAAAAATTAATTATAAAACTTGCTTCTTGCAGCCATTTGGCAGCTCTGGCAACGCTTCGGAGTTGATTCTGGAACGGCGGCGCTGCCGCCGTGGTACTCCCAACTAATGCACTCCCCGCTTCCTGATGCAATTATGTAACTGGCGGTGGCGGCGGCGGCGGCGGCTGCCAGCCTGCTAACTGTGCACATGATGCCGACTGGAATGTCGCGTGCGAGCGACGTCCGCCTTTGAAACGGGCGGCGTGGCGTTACAGAATTGTAAGGCGCTTCAACTGATGCAGTGGAAGATTCGGTGCGGTGGTGGCGGCACCACACAGTGTGAAATGCAAATTGGTGTGCAAACAACTCTGCGGAGTTTCGGAAGTTTTTGCCGGGGTTGGAGGAAGATGGGAGTATTTTGGGAAGACTTCGTAAAAATTAGATGCGTTTTATGGGCGGCACAATTGTGAGAAAGAACGTTTGGTTAAAATGTATGGTCTTAAAGGGCTTGGACATTATTCCGACACTGTGAAAAACATTGCATATGTTCATGATCTCAAAAAATCTAATCTCATGATCCACTAAATCACAAATAAATCTCACATTAATGTTTTTTGTGCTTAATCCTGTAAATTGCCAATAACAAATTATTGAATGACTAGTGGCCCGCAGTCTTTTTCTTAAATTCAATTTTGGCACGCGAAGACGATTTGGCTGAGGATTACTGCTTGGGAAGTTCCATCTATGATTTTTCCACAAGTTCTTTTTTTTGATATTCTTAAAGAGGTTCCATCTGGCATGCATCCAAGCGTACCAAGAATCCTCCAGAAATCCCTTCTGAGATTTCTGTAAAGGTTCCTTAAGGAGAAACTTCAGAGAATACAAACATGGCTGCAACAATGGCCGACTTGGTTCCCTACTCACGGTTTGAAGAGCACCAATCTTAAAAAATTGTAAACAAATGCTCTCGATTTGTAAAAGCTGCCTCTTTTTGGAAGTGAGCAAAGCCACTTGGCTTGGCTCGATGCTTTGTTCGTCAGATTTGTGCCTCTAAAGTTTGTATGAAAAATTGAAATGGGATTTCTTGATGTTTCACCTTAAGGGGATGGGGCTCATTTTTGAATGTATCCAGAAATACTTTTTCCGTTTTTCTCAGATTTGGAGAAATGGATTCCCAAAATAAGGTTTTGAAGGAAACCCAGAACGAACATCTGGAGGAGTTTATACAAAACTGCTAGAGGAACTCCATATGAAATGTTGGGGCATGGAGGAGGAACGCCGGAAGCCGTTCTCTAATTTATCCCGGAAGTTGTTCGTAAAAGAATTCTGGAATAAGTTGTAGGAGGAATCTCCCAAGAAGTTTTTTCTGGTTGAAACCAAGAAAGAATTCCTGGCATTTCTGAAGGCATGCTTGGCAGGAACTTCTTAAGCAATCGCAAAAAGATCTTCTGGATGAAACCTGGAAAAATCCAAGGTTAAATTACTGAAGGGATTCCACAAGAAATTTCTGGTGTAATCCCCGGACAAAATTTTGAAAGAATCTAAGAAGAAAGTATGGGAAAATTCATGGAGAAGTTCTACAAGGACTTCCTGGAGGAAACCCGATAAGTTAATAAAAAATCCCGCAAGATATTATTGGCACGATCCTGGAAAGATCTCCTGGATCAATTCCAGAAAGAACTCTTGGAGACATCTCAGAAGGAGCTCCAAGAAAAATCGCAGAAGGTTATTGAAAAAATCATAGAAGGAAAAAGAGAAATCCGGAAGGAACTTCTGGAGGAATATCAGGAGAAATCACGGTTGAAATTCCGAGAATGAGGATCTTTGATCTGACTCTTAAATGAATCCCAGAAGCAACTCCTGGTCCATCTTGGAAAATCTTGGAGGAATCCCAGAAGGAACTCCTGAGGGATTTCTTGAAGGAGCTTCTGGATGAATCCAAGTAAAACTCCAAGAAACTCTTTAAGCAATCTCAGAATGCACTTCTTGAAGAAACTTTTGTAGAATTCCTAGAAGGAACTGCTAGATGAATTCTTAAAAAGGAAGTCCTAAAGAAAGCCTTCTTGAGGGATCAAAAAAAAAACTTCTTGAGCATTCCCAGAATTAATTCCCCAGAAGAAACTGCTGGAGTAATTTCAGTACGAAGAAACTCATGGGCATCTCTCGAAGAAACCTGTGAAGAAATATTAGGAAGAACTCCCAGATCAATCTCTGGAGCCACTCCTGGAGGAATTCCAGAAGAGGCTCCTGGATGAACCTCAGAAAGAACTCTAGGGGGAATCTGATGAGAAACTTCCGTAGGAAAATCAGAAGGGATGGAGGAATTCAGAAGGAACGCCTGAAGGAATGCATGGAGGATTATTACATTGCAGCAGGTAAACTCGTTGGATTTTTTTACTAACTGAAGTTAACCTAGTACCATAACTGTTTAATAAATAAAATAAATTATAAATACCGTCATCCCCCGTTGCACAATGGGAAAAAATAGGTATAAAACGCGAATAAATCCAATATCTCTGCTCGGAGTGGATGGATTTGAATGAAATTTTGACACAAACTGCAAAAAAACTCTACAGTTTCGGATAAGGAGGGGGTCATTCGCCGCACGATGCTAGAAATCAGTGTATCGGGCCCGTTTTACCCCACTCTCTCTCTTTTTCACCTTTTTGGAAAAATCCTGAAGTGCAAAATAAATGATTTATTTGATTCGTGTTTGTTTTTAAACTTCCGTAGTATCGAATGGAGCTGGTTTAACTCACCGCACGGCCTTAAAAATTGAAGTATCTTCAAATAATTCCGATATCCCCTATTTCTTTAAATTTTCACATGCATCTCCGCCCGGAGTGGAGTGCAATCGACAAGAGAAGGAGCAATCTTATGTCAAATTTACGATACAATGGAAGTTTCTACACAAATACGAGTTAAATAAGTCATTTATTTTGCACGCTAGTCGGGAATAGATGAGAATTTTCTCAAAAAGGTGTGAAAAAGAGAGCGCGGGGTAAAACGAGCTCAATATACTGATTTCCAGCATCGTGCGGCGAATGACACCCTTTTTATCTGAAACTGTAGAGATTTTTGCAGTTTGTGTCAAAAATTCATTCGAATTCATCCACTCCGAGCAGAGATATTGAATTTATTCGCGTTTTATACCTATTTTTATCCACTGTGCGTTGATTTGACCGCATCTAATCTGAACACTTTTTAATTTGACCCCCTCTAATCTGCACATCGTTCAAACTTAATATGGTTCAAACGTCATTCTGCTCATGGAACGGGGTGAAACGGAATGCAGAATCAAAACAAAACATCAAAAAGGGTTACCATCAGTGTGTTTTTCGATGCCCACAGGGTTACTAGAAGTTCAAATTAAAAAGGAACCCCGTTGGTTTGCATGAGGTGTCGTTCAAACCAACGGGGTAGATCAGTGGTGCCCATCCTGCGGCCCGCGGGCCGCATGCGGCCCTCCAAGCCTTGAGATGCGGCCCGCGGAGTACTTTTCGACGTAGAAATTTTTGAACGATTTTTTGGAATAAGTCGTTCAGTTTCTTAAGAAATCGAACAAAAAAGTTAAGCAGATCAATTTTTACAGTGTTAAACACAAATAAAATGTTAAAAATACAAGAAGAACAATTCGTTCCGGTAAGATTCGAATTCACGACTCCGAACTATTCCGGCGTCGTATAGCTAAGCCACAAAATCAGTCACGAAAAAAATAGTTCTGGTGCCACGGTGCCACTGTAGCTGAAATATCTCAAACAACTTTAGAAGAAATTCCTGGAGCTACAAAATATGTTCTGAAAACTACAAACAAGATTTCAGGATCAATTGTAGCAACGCCTGAGGAAAATCTGAACATTAATCTTGAAACAACTTTAAAAGATATTTTTTAAGAAACTGTCAGAAATAATTGTAAAGAATCTCAAGCAGAAAAAAATCCGGAGCACCTTTAGGATAAATTTTGATAGCAGCATAGGAGTATTCCTGGAGGCACTTTGGGAAATATTTATGAAACATTCTGGTTTATGATGAAGTTCATAGAAAACTTCAAGATATTTTTAAAAGACTTTAACAAACATCTTCAGCTGCAACTCCAGAAGAGACTTATGGAAATACTTCACTAAAATCTTCGAGAAACTCCAGGAAAAATTCTAGAGAAGTTTCTGGAAAAATCCGGAAGCTATTCTAGAAGAAATACTTGGAAAAACAACTATGAAAAATTCGTGTAACTTCAGAACAATTCCAAAGGTAAATCCAAGAAAAGTTCTTGGAGGCATACCAAGGGAATTCTAGAAATACTAAAAGAAACTCCAGGAAATTTTCTGAATAAGCAATTTCAAGATAAGCTGTTAAAGAAATTGCTTGAAAATCTTCTGGACCAACTCTTGAACAAAGTTCAAAAGAAGATCCAGCATTTTTGGAGCGATTCAGAAGAAATTCATATAAAAGTTGCATGAGAAATTTCTGAAGTGGCTTCAAGGCAATCTAGGGGCGACTCCTAAATTGTTTGTTTAAATTTCATTTTGAAACTCAAACATTTTTCTAAACAAGCCTATGAATTTAAATTGTGTTTTGTTTTCCTTAAAATACAAAAAAAAACTTAAAGTTCTGTTTCATATATTGTAGAAACACAGTTATTAGTAAATTTTTGTCACTTATCGAAAAATAAAAACTACATGAAGCAAGTTCGACCCTTACACAAGTTCTGAACGGTTTAGATTTTCAATAAATGTATTTTAAAATGGTTCTTTTTGTTGTTTTTGTTCATCATTATTCTATGCGGCCCGCCGTTTTTGACTGAAATGCGAACGTAGAGAATTTGTTTGTACATAGTAAGAAACACTATGTGTTCAGAATTAGGACCACGGATTCTTATGGTGTTCATAATTAGGAACACGTCTTCCACAAACAAAAATATGTCTAGATCAGAGAATGGAAGTTATTATGAGGTTTAATTTATTTTATACATTTAGCTAGACAACAAACATATTTGATGGCAATGTGAAGCATTATCTCTAGCAACAAGAACTTCCATTTATTATAGTGTTTGTTGTGAGATTCCCTTAACCGTTCAGAATATGGGTACCGCACGGTATATAAAAGTTGTTTCGATACACACGTGATTGGATTCCATTGATGTTGTTTTTTAACGTATATGTTTTGAAGATTTCTATAACAATTTTACTTCTTTTAGTTCTACATATCATCTAGGTCGTCCCAAAACTCCATGAAATGTAGGTGCAGGATCTACAAGCAAAACTAGGTTATACGAATGACTATTCTATACGCCCCAGACCAATGACCCTTCTAACAAGTAAATGGAGTATTATATTGAACTGTATACATGGTACAGATCTTACAAGATATCTATGGAATATAAGCCTTTGTGTCCAGTCCCCAAAACAACCAGTGCTTGTGCAGGTCTGTGAAGGTCCGTAATAACCGTAATGTAATAATGTCCGCGAAGGAATTTAGAGGTCCGCAAAGCGCTGTAATGGTCTTTACAGATTATTCAAGGCCGTGCATGGTTCACTCTCATTATTTGAGGTGTTGTAAACATTTAAATAAACAATTTTTTACACAACAGTTTCAACACTATGAAATTACAAGGGCATTGCTTACTTTTGGGCGTTTATCTGTGCATGAAGATGGTTGTTCCAGTTTACAAAATAGATTCCAATTCGTAAAAACACGCTTCACTAAGAAATCTAATACCAGATTTAGATTCTGCAATGATTGATCTACCGAGAAAAGCGGTCATGACGACCAAATGTTTCCTCAGAGGTATTTAATGGCTAATATGGTAATTTTATGTTGGAATATTTCAATCATCGCCGACAACTTGATTGAAATTGCAGGATAGGAGCAAGCAGTAGCCAATTTTCTTTCAATGTCTCTCATGGATCCTAAAGAAAGACATAAAAGTAGTTGCGAAGCAATTTTTTTTTTGTATGGATCGGTTTGTATAGGGAAAATTCGACTTTTTCAATGTGGCATCATTTGATGGTTTAACATTTTTGAATATTTTTCAATCCGTATTTTATCAATTTCCCAAAAAAGTTGAAAAAAGTGGCTTTTTAGGTGAAAATAGTGACTTTAGTGACCTGACCTTGAAAAAAGAGACTTTTTAGTGACCAACCCAAAATAAGTGACTAAGTCACTAAAAAGTGACTTGCTACCAGCTCTGGATATCGCAAATGTAAGCACATTTTCGGCCCTTTAGGGTTCTAAAATCACCTAAAATCATTGACCACACAACTTGAAATAAAAAAAAACTCTTCAAAGAAGGCTTGAAAAATATATCTTAATTTTTTATGTGTTATGCAAAAATCGTTGAACTTTCTTATAAAAAAATTATAAAAATATAGTCGTTGTGGTCCAATATAGTGAAAATCATGAAAAACTGATATTTTTGCATATAAAAGTTATTATTTCGAGTAAATATTTTTTTCGTGATTTTTTTTTAAATTTTACCGTATTTGAGAAACATTGGAGAACTTTTATGTTCGAGTTTATTTGTTTTTCGTGGAATGGCTGTGACTAAAAGGAGTAAATTGGTTTTTTAACCAAATGTACCAACCAAACAAAGATCCAAGTGATACGAACATGTCTCTGTTGAACTTTACAGGCATCCCAACTATCAATTGCAAGTCACAAACAAGCAAGCTTGCTGAATTGTTGCTTAATAATGGTAATGATAGCTGAATTAAAATTATGCTCTACACTTACTGTTTAAATGATTTTTCAATTGAGAATGTAGTCAATGTTCGACTTTCCTCATCGGTATCAACAATGATAAATTAAAGCACTTTTCAAAAGTTTAACAAGAAATTTATTCGACAAGCATTGATTCCTTAACAAAAGAGTTTAACAAAACATTTGTCTGCATCTTATTAAGCTGATGTATCGATAAGCATATGCTCCTGAACAATGTGCCTTTCACTTGTCAAATAAACGCCTTCAGCCCGTCATAGTTTGACTCGGAACTTTGTTCGGATTATGGGATAAATCATGGTTTAAACTGTTTAGACAACAAAGTTATTAAAAAAAACATTATTTTAAACGAATCACATAAAATAAAACAGAATAGAATTATATATGTAGTTTAACATTGAGTGCCAAGAGACGTAATGAACGTAAAAATGAGGCATTTATTTATTATTATTAGTCTGTAACAAGATAGCTTGTACCTTGATTATTATATGTTTTATCTTCCGCAGCAGTTCGATTTTACGAGACGCTTGGATCGATGCATTTGACATTTCAGTGCTGTCTGTTTACTGAATATTGTTCCCACAGTCACCTAGACAACCAAACAACATTCAGAAGTCGACACATTTCAAGTACCTATCCCTAAACATCCTTATGCACTATTTATTCAACACAACATCAAGATTCCATGACAAAAGCATAAATAAAAAAATTGCTTAACGGACCTTCGACTGAGCATGAGTAGATTACCTGAACAGATGCTGTGAATGCACCATGTCCAAGACCATACCACACCACATATTGTCATACATTTTTAAAGATCGATATAAATAAAATAAAAACATATTCATATCGCAATTAGTACGTCTGGAAACAATATCTTCAATAAGGATCAACACTTTTTGGCCGCATTCGATACAAGTTTTCTCACCGTGCGATAAAAATACTGACAGCGGAATCAGAATGGAAAACACGTGTTTTGGGCTGAACAGCTGTTGAGTATAAGGCGTTGTTCAGTTGATTACCACGTGCTGTGCTAATTCACCACTGCTGAACACAAGTTCAGGAGTGATCATTATTGAGTCATGGAAAGAATATGTTAGGCTTTGGGTGCTGCATCTCACCATCTCTAGGATGGCGCAGATAGGAAGGCATGCGGCTGGCAATCGACAGGTCTCGAGTTCTAATCCGGATTTAGGTAATTTTATATGTAATTCTCATTTCATAATAGGTGTTCTCAACATGAGAGCAAATAATTACTCTCGTGAGAGTTCAACATTTTTGCATTTTATTTATTTTCTATCATTTTTGCCAAAGCTGAATAACAACTTTCCTGTACATTTGTAAAACGCTTTGAACAACAAAAAATTAAGTTGGTGCACAACATGATGCTTTATAACTTCTCCAAATTTGTGTGAACAAAACCCGAACAAAGGTTGTACGTGAAAATAATACAAATGTTATTCAACATTATGCTGAATAAATTCGTCATAATGGTGCCTGTTAAATGAGTGATTGTTAGTTGGGATGTACCAGTTTGTTGGAACGTTTGGAACGTGCTTGGAAAAACTTAAAAATTAAGAAGACACAAAAGCCGAAAGAGTGGTGGAATTGTGAAAATCGGAAAATCGGCTTTTTATTTCGCAGAATTGTTACCTGTTCTGTGGCTCAGTTTGTTAAAGCACCGGTCAAGTAAATACAGAGTCATGGGTTCGATCCCATCAGAACGCGATGTTTTCATATTTTCATCTCTCAAGTTGCCAAATAATCAACATTCTGTGTCTTCTAGTTTTTCAAATTTTTCTCAGTACCAGGGCTCTTGTTTCGGATGGATGTTGTCAACCAAGGTTTACAGATAGTTCTCTACTTGCAAAATAACTTTGTTGAAAAGGTTTTCGTCTAGCTTATTAGTAATTAGAGATTCAGAATAGATGCATTTGAACATTTTTTAACACTAAGTGCCATCTAGCGGATAAATCACGATCCAAAAACCTAATTGTCAGATAATTTTCTGCTTGCTGAAAAACTCTGCAAACGGCATCACTCTATCACATCAGAATTGTGAGATATAGGGGTTTTATTATATTTTTGAAACTTTGACAAATCTCGATCCAAGACCGCCTTTATCAAATGTGTTTTATATGTCTCATCGGGATCTTATGGTATACGTTGTGCAAAGTATGTGACAAATTTTGATACCCTAACACATTCCGGAACCACCAGATCACCTTGATACGATGGGAACTTCCACCACCTCATACTTTGCAAATTTCAATAGCAGCTCAACGCAGGTTTCCGTCACTCGGATGCAGAAATTATGACTATCTCTGCCCAATGATCGTGATCCACTGGCGCAGGGCATAACAATCATACAGTAATAGCTACATATTTCTGTGTTTTTCAAGAAAACGAGACGATCGCTGTTATTGAAAGTTGTTGATACTGCTTGGAACGAGGGTTACTTTGAGTGGCTTAGGCGTTGATTGTCCCTGTTTTGATGGTCGGCTTTTGTCACTTGAAGTGGTTGTCAAGCAATAACCATCCTGAAATTTAACAGCACTGGTTAGTACAGGGCATGGCAATGCGACATTGTTGGAAGGTTGTGGTCATGCGATAGGGTTAGAAGTAAACTTTGTGGATAAAAGTTCTCTCTCTCTCTCTTCTTGGCGTTACGTCCTTATTAAGACAAAGCCTGCTTCTCAGCTTAGTGTTCTATGAGCACTTCCACAGCTATTAACTGAGAGCTTCCTCTACCAATGACCATTTTGCATGCGTATATCGTGTGGCAGGCACGAAGATACTCTATGCCCAAGGAAGTCAAGGAAATTTCCTATACGAAAAGATCCTGGACCGACCGGGAATCGAACCCGTCACCCTCAGCATGGTCATGCTGAATACCCGTGCGTTTACCGCCTCGGCTATATGGGCCCTTCGTAAAAGTTCCTGATTGACAAATTTGATGTGGATTTATTTTTGGATTTCTACATATATCTCGGCATTTCAATATCCAGCAAGATCAATTAAACTTCTACCTCGGAATTTCAAATGGATAAGAAAAACATATTTTAGTTGATCCGTAAAAGTATTTTCCTGAAATATTTTAGCATTTTTTTATTATCAATTAAAAACAAAATTTTGACAGTTATCTCTTCAATTAAAAGTTTCAATATGACGGCATTAATATATATGTTATTAATGTACTTTGTGCCAAAGCATGTAAGAGTTACGAGGGAAAATGTTAAGCTGCCAATTACCCATTCAAATTGTTATCGGCCTTTTACCTGTAAAAGTATCAAGTATGAGAGATTTTCTAGAAGAATTTCTGCCGAAATTATTAAATCATTCCAGGAGAATTACTAGTAGTGCTCGGTAAGTCTTTAAAACACCATCAAACTCATTAAGATTCAAACAGGATAATGGAAGAGGCAATCAAAGCTGGACACCTCTTCAATAATTAAGCATGCACCTTGTGCATATTGATTTCAAATGGTCGTCCCCTTTGGAAGTTACCATGGCATCAATAATGCCACTCATTAGCCTTATCATCATTCTCGCAGGCTCTCCACAACCTACGACGTCGTCGTCCGTTGAGGGGCGTGTGTTGCTAAGTGCTTTTGTGCAAAACCAAAGTTCTCGTTCAATTACTGTGAGAGTTCTTCATAATCATAAGCGCACATCGAGGGGAGGGATCCACCTTCGTCCCACTTTACTTCCCAATCAGGGTGTCCCAGACCCAGACCCAGGCCTGGAAGGAACCCATCGTCCTCGATTCACTGATGCAATAAATCAAATCTCCTTTGAGTCCCCACTGCCGCGCCGCGCCGTCCACCCCCTTGAAGATGAGAGTGCGTCCACAGGATCTCATTGTGCCTTCGTCCAACTTACGGGACAGGACGAGATTCCATCGCATCGCCGCTAATTATTCTTCATTAGTGCTAGCCAGCTCCAGCTCTGGCTCTTTATCCGCTCAGCTGCTGTCGCTGCTGCTGCCAGCGTGCTAGTAAGTCTTTTGCTACCATTCAGGATAGCCAGTTGTCGCCTTATCGCCAGTCAGCCGCATTTTCATCTATTTAATTTCAGATCTTTCACGCAATTATCCCCCTTCGAGAGGGGATCCTTTATAGATGGCACTATAAATAGGCCGTGGAGATTAGGGTGCGGTTTAAAGTTAGAGAATTTTAAAGTCTTTAATTTTTTCACTAAAAAAATAGCGCAAAAATAATACGCGTTAGAAACTACAAATTCCATTGAACTAGTTGACATTTACATGTCCAGGAACAGTGAGACTTTGTCATCGTGACTTCAAGAAATCAGTATGCTTTGCTCTAATAAATAATTATCAGGAAATTTGCACCCTAGTGAGACTGATGCCCACGCCGAAGCGTGTCCCATTTCCTCGCCCATAATTTGATTTATTCTGTAACGAATTTATCCTCTTATCTGCAACCCACGGATTGCACGGTAACGGTCGACGGTAGGGATTTTCCGTGCACGGGCCTCTTCGGCCGGCGCATTTTGTCTTTCAAATTTCAACTAAAAATTCCAACCCTCCCCAATAGAAACCTGGGGCTTGCCACTTCGCGAAAACCGAACTCCTTTCGTTGGAATCCACCACCACCCGTGCAGTGCGGCACGGTTGGTTTCGAGCCGGATGGCCTTGAGGGCTCTTCCTCTCGTAAAAACGAGCCCATGCCCAAGCAAGCATGGGGGGGTCTAGACTAGACTAGACTAGACTAGACTAGACTAGACTAGACTAGACTAGACTAGACTAGACTAGACTAGACTAGACTAGACTAGACTAGACTAGACTAGACTAGACTAGACTAGACTAGACTAGACTAGACTAGACTAGACTAGACTAGACTAGACTAGACTAGACTAGACTAGACTAGACTAGACTAGACTAGACTAGACTAGACTAGACTAGACTAGACTAGACTAGACTAGACTAGACTAGACTAGACTAGACTAGACTAGACTAGACTAGACTAGACTAGACTAGACTAGACTAGACTAGACTAGACTAGACTAGACTAGACTAGACTAGACTAGACTAGACTAGACTAGACTAGACTAGACTAGACTAGACTAGACTAGACTAGACTAGACTAGACTAGACTAGACTAGACTAGACTAGACTAGACTAGACTAGACTAGACTAGACTAGACTAGACTAGACTAGACTAGACTAGACTAGACTAGACTAGACTAGACTAGACTAGACTAGACTAGACTAGACTAGACTAGACTAGACTAGACTAGACTAGACTAGACTAGACTAGACTAGACTAGACTAGACTAGACTAGACTAGACTAGACTAGACTAGACTAGACTAGACTAGACTAGACTAGACTAGACTAGACTAGACTAGACTAGACTAGACTAGACTAGACTAGACTAGACTAGACTAGACTAGACTAGACTAGACTAGACTAGACTAGACTAGACTAGACTAGACTAGACTAGACTAGACTAGACTAGACTAGACTAGACTAGACTAGACTAGACTAGACTAGACTAGACTAGACTAGACTAGACTAGACTAGACTAGACTAGACTAGACTAGACTAGACTAGACTAGACTAGACTAGACTAGACTAGACTAGACTAGACTAGACTAGACTAGACTAGACTAGACTAGACTAGACTAGACTAGACTAGACTAGACTAGACTAGACTAGACTAGACTAGACTAGACTAGACTAGACTAGACTAGACTAGACTAGACTAGACTAGAGTTGTTTCACGATGAGAACATTTCTATTTCTGGCTAAAGGTGGAAAAGAAGAATGAAATTGATCACGATTGAGCCTTGTGCGATAGATGGTTCTATTATCCAGCTCTAACGACCGATTAGGATTTCAAACGAGTCTCACAACTCCAAACAAAAAAAGGCCACAATCAAAACCATCATTGCATCCGATCCAACAACCAACCAACCAACCAACACCACGTACGTAGGAAAACCGGGGCTAGTCATGCATATTTCAAGACGTCATTACCACGAAAGTGCGTGGGCTGCTCGAAAAAAAAATGGCTCTCATCGAGCAGGTTAACCTCTCGGCGTATCATCTCATCGACAGCCGAGCCTGCCAGTGCCACTCGACGAGCGGTGTGCTGAAATTTTCATTCCTCCATCTCCCAGGATCCATGAGAGGCAGGTACCTACCATCAACAACAACAACGACGATCTATCGCATGTTTGCAAAGGAAATGAGTTTTCTTAGTGCCTTCATTTTTTCATCACTGCCCCACCACGCCTCTGGGCCGCTGGGATGCCCCAACGACGGTAATCCGGTTGGGTTCTGGGTTCTGTGTTAGTGGTGAATGGGCTGGGCAGGCAGGTGCACTGCACCACTTTCCACATCCTGTTTGAGTGAGTGTGTTTGTGTGTGGTGACGGGCAGGCAGTTGAGGATTACGCGCGAAAACGCTTCCGTTTCCTACCGGTGGGCATTTTCGTGTGTAGTACCGTTGGCATTGGTGCCTTTCGTTGTTAGCTTCATTTAAAATGTATAAAGGGCTTCGGGAAGCGTCTGAAGAATGTTTCAATTACAATTTTGAAGAGGGGAGAGGGATTGTTTTTAGAAATGGAGATCAGGGTTACAACACTGATGATGGGTCTAACTTTACGGATATGGTAATAAAGAGGAGATGCACGCCCGAGCAAAGTCTGATAGCAAATTGAAAATTAATTTTGATGTTATGATATTCCATATTTTGAAAACTCAGGTTGTTGTCGTTTTGGTCGTTTTAACGGTTAAAACATCAAAAATGAGGGCAAAAAAATGTTCCTGTTACAGCAAATTGAAAACAATTTCTGCTATCGATGATAGCAAATTGATAACTGTTTTTGTTATCAGCGCAAGAAAATTGAAAAATCGTTAAATGTAGAGTTTTTCAGCTGATAACAAATCATGAATGCAATAATACAATTTCACTTAATGATATATCCCTAGATTTACTTTACTTAGTTTACCAAAAGATTTAATTATTATTGTAACACTAAATATCTACATTAATTTAAAATGACAACAAACCGACAGCAAAATTTGAAATCAATTTAAGTTAAGATAGAATGATATCAAAATGTGATATCAATGTGTTGCTGAATACAAATTATGTTTTCGATTTCCTGTAATTTTGTTGTTGGAATTTGCTCGGGCGGGTATTTAGTTAAAGTAAGTCGGGAGTGCAGGGTCTCCAGTTAGCCTCTAGTGGTTAAGGCTATGGATCGCCAATCCGGAGACGGCGGGTTCGATTCCCGTTCCAGTCGGGAAAATTTTCTCGACTCCCTGGGCATAGTGTATCATTATACTTGCTACACAATATGCCAATTCATGCAATGGCAGGCAAAGAAAGCTCTTCGATTAATAACTGTGGAAGTGCTCAAAGAACACTAAGTTGAAGCGAGGCAGGCCAAGTCCTAGTGGGGACGTTGAGCCATAAATAAGAAAGAAGAAGAAGAGTTACGGAAGCAATCTCAAGAGAATTCTAA
This sequence comes from Aedes albopictus, assembly GCF_035046485.1. Taxonomy (NCBI): domain Eukaryota; kingdom Metazoa; phylum Arthropoda; class Insecta; order Diptera; family Culicidae; genus Aedes; species Aedes albopictus. The sequence goes on along the minus strand of NC_085137.1, from coordinate 485,554,936 downwards.
CCATTCTTGTAGGAATTTCTGCAGGAATTACTGAAAAAATCCAGCAGGAATTCCGTAAGAAATCCCTAGAAAAATTCTTGGCAGAATCCTTGAAGGAACTTTAAAAATAATCCCTGGAGTTTTTCCTGAAAGAATCTCAGTGAATCCCCGGAGAAATTCTTGAAGGAATACCTGGAGGTGTTCCTGAAGAAACCCATGCGTAATCCCGGAAGCAATCCCACGATGAACTTCTTTGGAAATTCCAGGAGAGCTTTATAAACGAATTCCTAGATGAATTTCTGTAGGTTCCGTCTGCAGTAAATGATGGACGAATTACTGAAGGAATCCTTGGATGCAGTCCTATTTTGTACAAAACTTTGAAGAAATTCCTGGATATTTTTTTGAATAACCTCTGGTAAAATTTGCCGAAAGAATTCTTAGAAGATTTTCTCCAGAAATTCCTTCGAATATTTCCAGGTCATTGGAACACTCTCTGGCGAAGTACTCACTGAAGCCTACCTGCAGAAATGACTTAAAAGATCCATGCTGAAATTTGTTTGGAAATTCCTGAAGAAATTGCTGAAGGAAACCTCGAAAAAAGCTCTGAAACAATGCTTGGAACAAAATCACCCCCTAGAGGTTTTCTTGGAGAAATCTCTTGAGGAATCCATGATGAAATTACTGAAGGAAGCTATGGGAAAATTCCTGGAGGAATTGTTTGATGCATCTGTGAAGAAGCATCTTTGGAAATTTCTGAGAAACCGTGCGCGGGAGAAATTCCTGAAGCATTTCTTAGAACAAGTTCCGCAATACGTTCATGGAGGAGTTCACGAAAAAGAAATTTCTGAAGACCTGAGGAATTCCTGAAAAAATTTCTGAAGGAGATCCTGAAGGAACATCTGGAGGAATTTCTGAAGATATCCCTGGAAGAGTTCATTAAGTAACCCCAGGTTTAAGGTGAATAATAAAATGATGGAATTCGAGAAAAATATCAGTAAAAGTCATGCTGTTCTTGATTGCCCTTAGAAAAAATGGCAGATTTTTTGACCATTTTTGTTTCTAGGATGACTGATTTTTTTGGTGCGACTTTTAAGACGTTAAGGATCATCATACATTGCTCTCAAACTTGGAAGATGCAAATCTCGAATTCTACTGCCTGAAATGAGCTGAAAAATTGATCGTTTGTATGCTTACATGTGATGAACAATCGACTAAATTTACAAGTAGATCAGTCCACTGGAACTAGAGATTTGCATCGTCAAAGTTTCAAGGGTAATGAAGATGAAAGAGACGGAAGCTAGCAAAATTAACGCGGTGTCCCGTATCACATTAAGGACAAGGTATTTGGAGTGCATAGCTCAAATTTTCTAGAGCACCGTTTTTTAGAACCGTTGAAATTATATGGCTGAAAATGCATCATGCTAATTGTACAGTGGTTGTCAACAGTGTGATGCATTTTCATCCAAATCCGTTCAACGGTTCCTATAAACGGTGCTCTAGAAAATTTGAGCTATGCACTCCAAATTCCTTGTTCTTAATGTTCCAGGAGTTTTTGAGGGGTTTCAAAGGCAAACCAGGAAATTTCAGCTGCGTTACAGGGGCTTCAAGTACAGTTTTTAGGGGTTACTGAGGCAAACCTGGGGCTTCAAGCTGCGTGACAGGGGCTTGAGTATTCCGGTGGATTTCAAGGGGCGGTAAAGGGGGACTCAAGAGCGTTCCTGAGGTTTTCAAGGGGTTTCAGGAGAAAACCAGAGGTTTAAAAGAGGTGCTCCTGGAGTTATCAAGGGGTTTAAGAGGTGTTCCAGGACGTTTCAGGGACGGTAAATACAAGGGGTTTCAGGGGATTTCAGCGGCGTTTCAGGAACGTCGGGGGTGTTTTAGGGGATCGCAGAGCTATGTCAGGGCTTTTTATTGGTTTCATGATATTTTCAGGGGGTTTCTGGGGTTGTTCCGGGGGTTTCAGAAGAGTTCCAGGGGTGTTTCAGGGGTTTCCGGGAGATTTAAGGGGTGGGATAGGGATCTCCGTTAATTTTTGGTGTCTCCTCAATCCAACGGAAAAACCCTCGGAGCCCTTTCGAAATTCCCCAAAATCCATAATACGCCCCTGAAGCATATGTGTAACCCTCTCTGGGAAGCTCGCTGGAAACTGAAAATTGAAATTAGACATATTTGTAATAGATAAATTAGAATTTCAACTACAAAGTTCCAGTGGGAGCGTAGAGCCATACAGAAGAAGAAGAAGAACAAGAAGAAGAAGAACAACAAGAAGAAGAAGAAGAAGAAAAATAAAAAGAAAAAAGAAAAAGAAGAAGAAGAAAAGAAGAAGAAGAAGAAGAAGATTTCGGGATAATGAGGCGGAGCTCCACTGCGACATGTACAGGGGGGTGGCCAAAATGATTGGGATAGGCAACTTTTTTATTTTTCACAAAAAAGTTCAACAAACTTTTTATAGGGTGCATAAAAAAATCTCAAATTTTGACTGTGTGTCAACCTATTTTATGTGCATCATTGGTACAAATTTGAGCTCGATGGGTTAATATTTCGTGAAGTTAGAACCCATTACGTAATACACTATTTTTCAGACAGCTTATTTTTGAACATGCATACACCCAAACCTTGTTTTACGTCCACTTTTGCCTTAGCGAAATAAAATTCTACTGCCAAAATAATAATCAAAATAGACATTTTTATATTTTTGTACACTTCTCCTAATCACGGAGATGTTTTAAAAAATATAAAAATGTTGAATTTGCTCATTGTCTTGCCGGTACATTTTTTTGTCGCTTAGCCAAGCATGGACGTAAAAAAAGGACGAGGTGTATTATTATTGGCTCTTTATTATGGGGATTTTCAGCCCGAGGCTGGTTCATCCCCGCCACATGCATATTTCAGAAACCAGTGAACCGAATTGAATGAAATTTTGTACGTTTATCAACAATATAATAATGCTTCACAAGTTATTAAAACACAGGTACTTTTTAAACGTTCATCATGAATTTACACTTTTTGGATCTTTTTCGAAAAAATGTATTTTTTTACATCAATGTCATTAAATTTTAGTTCTGATATCCAAAGATATTCTACTTCTGTTCTCAAGATATCTTTATTTATATATATTAGAGCCTATTTGGATTGAAGGAAAAATACATTTAGTAATTTTTGTGTGGTATTGTAAATTTGATTTATTTATTCGTCGTAAGAAAATATTAAATTTCATAATGTTGCATCAAGTATCAATATATTGTTGATAAACGTTCAAAATTTCATTCGATTCGGTTTACTGGTTTCGTAAATATAAGAGTTCAAAAATTGGTTGTCTTAAAATAGTCTTTAACGACAACGGTTCTAGTTTCGCGAAAGATTCACCAATCGGGCCCAAACTTGTAAAAATGATGCACATATAATAGGTTGACAAACAGTCAAAATTTAAATTTTGTTGATGCACTCTATGAAAAGTTACAGTATGTTGAACTGTTTTGTGAGAGAATAAAAGTTGCCTTTCCCAAACATTACTAGGATGTTTATCGAAAATTCTCTTAGCTTTTCTTGGAGATTTTGATATCTTCTGGAATCAGCACGGAACTCCGGGATGCATTCCCTTCAGAATTTCAGACGGGAGTTTGCATGCGCTTGACTTCAAATGAAGGCGGACATATAAGTACGATGATAAATTTATCAATATTATAATAGGTTCATAAATTTCCAACAAAAAGAAAGCTTTAAAGATTATAATAGAAAATTGTCAATCAATAAATGCATCCCTTTGAGCTCTCATAATTTCGTCGAAATAAATCGTAAAGTAATTACTCGCAGATTTCTTGTAATCACAATCGGACATCTAAGTCTCACATCTATACCCTACAAATCCATTAATTAACCGTCAATCAAAGTCTTGATCTGATGCATCAAGAAAGATTAAATCTTCCCTGAAGCCCTCGAAGCCATACAATAACAACTTTGAAAAGAACTTTAAATCCCTGCTGCCAGTTTCTCATATGTCATCCGGTTGGTTCGCCCTGAGGGTAATCGTATCTACTTTCAATTTAAGGATCAGCTTCCTTGTGTGCTACCACCAATCACCATGCATGGAGCGCTATACTCTTCTTCCACCCACCAGCCAGCCAGGCGGGGGGGTCAATTCAGCATTCGTTTGCACTTGTATGAGACGACGTGTAGGTACCACCTACCTACCGAAGGATTAGTCATCCAGTAGTGCGCTGAGGGCATCGTCAGGTTCCAACAACAACAAGAGAATAAGTGATTAATTTATCGACAGCCATCAATTAGATGCCATATTGTTCTCACACACGGGATTATGTTTGTGTGCATGTGTGGGTGAATGCATTTATAGTTTGAGGCTGTCTCTAGCATCGACACATTCGCTGTGGGTCAGAATGGGAAGTTTTGTTGCATTACAGTTGAAAAGTCACAAATCATTTTATATATTTCACCGGGAACTGGCGCTGTCCTTTACCACGACCACCCAAGTAATAATGAATGCTGAACAGTGAGAGTATTAGCTGAACAATAGCTACGTTATGGTGTCAATGGCTGAACACAATGACAGCTGCATAGTGGTTTGAAGTATGGCTTGTTCAACCTCTTCAATCAGCGATACATAGAAGGCTGAATATCAAGTTGAACAGAATATTATTCATCTCGGTAATCAGCTTTAAAACATACACCAACATGCAGAATTAATTATCTGTTGTTCAATCTTTAATCAATTAATTTTTGACAGCTGACCCAAGCATGTCTTCGAGAGCTCCACATCGTTTCTTCAGCCTCAATACAAACTTAGTTCAACTTTAGTTCTTGACTATTCAGACACAACAAGTAATGCTTTTGTTTTCGAGGATATTTATACGAGTGTGTGTGGTATAGGTGCTAAGGGGAGTGTCTGCAAATCAGGAGATCCAAGATCAATTCCTAGTTTTCCCACAGATCAATTTATGCATTCCTAAACATGTCTCTGGAAACAGACGCAGCTAATGGTAAAAATAGGATCACGAAAGTGTTTTTATTTTATTTTTACACAATTAATAATTTTAATTGATTACTGATTAAGCGCATGTTAAGCCTTAATTCAGCCTTCCAACGAACCTCAAATCAGCTTAAGGTTGGATAAAATCACCATGATTAGATGCTTAGGAGCTGAATAAAGGATTGTACCTCTTGTGCTCAGCATTTGTTCAAATGAAGGCTGATTTGAAGTAGTCGGAGAAACGTTTGTGCAGTATCAAATTGTTATCTGGGCATATACAATAGCATAAAATTCCCGCATGTCGTTCCAAGCCATGCTTTCCTTCCCCTCTGTAGTTTGTTGAAATATAACCAAACCGCGATGTGTGATGCTTGGAAATTTATTCACAAAATTCTGGTCCATTGTTCAAACTTGCCGCAAAGGTCCGTAGGTTGAGGGTGATAAGGTTATTCAAAGAAAATGCGGTTAACCGGAAACCAACCAGCAGGGCTGCTGTCCCAGGCAGCAGCAGCAGCCAGCCAGGCTTTTCAGAGAGCTAAGAAGCTTAAAATGGAATTGGCTGTCAATGAGCCTGTAACGAACTTCCGGAGACTATACATACTTTTCTCCATCCTGGCGCAGCGTTCAAATTGAAGTGTTTGCCAATTTTATTGAAGCATCCATTTTATGTCTTTATTGAAACGCAATGGTCATTAAGGAAACCGCTGCTGCTGCTGCTGCTGCTGCGATCGTTTTAACAATGATAATCCTTTCCATGGAGACGGACAGCCAGGGCGAGGGCAGGGTGGACATCCGAACCGGTCGGATGCGGTTCAACTTTACGGCCTCGTCCGCCGCACGCCACAAGTGAAAGCCATAAAAATGCAACGGTAGGGTGTTCCAAAAGTGGTCCTGAATCCTAAGAACCAATTCTAACTATTTCCGTTATACGGTTCAGTATGGTCAACTGTGCGGCCTCGGTATTTTATTCATTTTGTTCGCGAAGCAAAGGAACTGACTGAATTTATTGAAGGATCTATCTTTCATAATCTGGTTCATTTTAAACTGGTTTCGTTATTGAAATTTCATGATTCTGTGCAGGAAGTATTACTTTCACCAATTATGACTAACTAAATTGTATGATAACTCAAAATTTTGCTTGTTTTCCGTAACACCCTACCGCAGCGGTCATGTATAACGAGTGGTCATCCGTGGCTTTTGCGGCAAGGCCTTTCTCCTCCAGCCCCCCTTCCCGCATCGGAACCAATAAAAATATATTTCGAACGACGCCACAAGCGCTTCCGCACCGAGCAAAGTAAATAAAATTCCAAATTGATTCAGTCTTGCATGGCCCCGGAAAAAAAATACGATTTTCAATTGTTTCCTCCTCGTTTGGGCCCGGGCTGCCGGAATTGTCAAACGGGAAAAGCTGCCCGCTGCTGCTAGCCTGGCAACGATCGGACGAACAATATTCAAAATAGAAAATGCACAAGCGGCTTGTAAAGCTTCCGCAGAATTGACGACGCTCGGTGTGGTCGTCACACGCCAGGCTATCTAGCTGAAAAGGATTTTATTGGCCGTCATTCATTCTGAATATTGCTTCGCTTGTTCTATCAGAAGGCGAGAGGACGGCGGTGGGTAGTTTCACAGATGCGCTGTCCGGCGAAAGTTGAAACAATTCAATTACTACAACTGCAAATAGATTTCGCCTGGACGGAACGGACAATTCGCTCCATATGTGCTGGTGCTGGCTGGACGGTTTTAACATTGGCCCAGTTGGAATGATCGCGGTTCACGACATGGAAGGCGATTTCCATAATTGACTGATTGTGTTAGTTGAATGGGTTTTTCGGTTGCTCGCTCTTGTTTGCTGTTCTATGATGAATAATTAATATGGGGCTTGGTATTTGGGCACTCTGTCCCCAAATCGTTTTCGTAGTTCTGTTACTTGTTGCGTACTCCGTTTTCGAGTCACAAATTTTTAAAGCAGGGAAATGGTTATGTGTTGCAAAAGTAAATGATTCACGAGATCCATTCGAATTGATAAATATCGAGTCTAGACGGCATAATTGTGTATATTTTTTAACAGCGATCCGGAGACTTTTTTTTAAATTTCCTGAAGAATTTTCCTTCCAGATTATTTTTTCCGGAAACTTTTTTTTTAATTATCGTGGGAATTTCTCCAGATGTATTGCTCATATATTCAGGGATTTTCTCAGGTTTTGATTTGTTAATCCTCAAGATATTCTTTTATAAGTTCCTCAAGCGATTGCTTTGGATTTATTCGTACCTTCAAAGATTATTTCAAAAAATTTCTGGCGATACTTAAAAAATTTCATCAAGTATTCTCACAACAGTTCCTATTTACATAAATTGCTCCAGAATATATTCCTGGGTACTTTTCAAAGATTTTTTCCAGCTCTTCTAGGAAAGTGCTTAGATTTTTTTTTTAAATTCAATAAAACCTTTTTTCAGAAATTTTTAGTGACCATCTAAAGAAATCCCACATGTTTTTCTATCTGCTTCTGCAGTAATTTCTTCAAGAGTAATATTAATGACTTTGTCCGCAATTTGTACAGGAATTTCCACAGACAATTTTAAGAAATTTCATCCGAAATTCCTGAAAAATTTCTCCAGCAATCCCTGCAGAAATTACTCAATTAGTCTTTAGTCCTCAGAATTATTTCCAAAGTTCTTAAAAAACATTTCAAAGATGTTTTCTATGTATCACCAGAAGATCTCCCTGAAGGAATTTCCAAAGATAGGGATGTCTGAAGAAATCCCATTCTTTGGAAATTCCTTCAGGGAGTTTATCAAAAAATCTTCCAGTTATGATTAATGCAAATTCTGAAAAGAAAATGTTAAAAAAGCCCTGAGGTTTTTTTCAATGAATTGTTGGAGGAACCATCGGAAGAAGCTTCGAAGGATTTTCTGTAGGATTGTAAAGATTTTATGAAGAGGAATTTCTGAAAAATTCCATGGAAGAACTTTTGAATTAATCCCTTGCCGAAATTCTTAAAGAAATGCCTTAGATTTTTCTAAAATCCCTAGGAATTTCTGAAAGAGTCCCTGGAATAACATTTTGGCAGAAATCTCCAGTAGGGTCCTCGTGGAAATCTCAAAAAGTATTTGTCAATCTCAAGAGGAATGTATAAAGAAATTCTAAGGACATACGTGACGGCATCCTAGGAGGGCTTTCTGAAGAGCTTCCTGAAGAATTTAGTAGGGAAACTCTGGGTAGAATTTTTAGAAAAGTCAACCCACACAGAAAAAAATATGGAATTAAAGTTCAGCTAGAAATCATGCACATAAAGGGAATGAGTTAGTGCATATTTACATGAGATATCATGTAAAATTACATTTCAATCGTGTAAATTTCCGCTAATTTTCACGAAACCGGTTGGAGTGCATGATGGTTTACGCGATGGTTGGTGGAAATTTACACGATACACTCAAACCTCCATTTAAGTCGAATCCATTAAAGTAAATTCCATTAAAGTCCCTCCATTTAAGTAACGCAACTTAAATGGAATTTGACTGGATTCACAGCAAAACAAATGTAAATATGCTACAGTTTCGAAAAAATCTGTTCTTCCAAAAGGTCATTAGGCTGAATAGGCCGAATAGGGACCCTTTCGGCCCAGTCATGAGGCTGAATACGTCATTAGGCCGAACAGGTCAATACATAATCCGAATAGGTCATTAGGCTTAATACGTCATTGGGTCGCAAAAATCGTTAGGCCGCAAAGATTGTTAGGCTGCAAAGGGCTTTGGGTCGAAAAGGTCTTTAGGCCGAAAAGGTCATTGGGCCGAAAAGGTCTTCAGGCCGAAAAGGTCTTTAGGCCGAAAAGGTCTTTAGGCCGAAAAGGTCTTTAGGCCGAAAAGGTCTTTAGGCCGAAAAGGTCTTTAGGCCGAAAAGGTCTTTAGGCCGAAAAGGTCTTTAGGCCGAAAAGGTCTTTAGGCCGAAAAGGTCTTTAGGCCGAAAAGGTCTTTAGGCCGAAAAGGTCTTTAGGCCGAAAAGGTCTTTAGGCCGAAAAGGTCTTTAGGCCGAAAAGGTCTTTAGGCCGAAAAGGTCTTTAGGCCGAAAAGGTCTTTAGGCCGAAAAGGTCTTTAGGCCGAAAAGGTCTTTAGGCCGAAAAGGTCTTTAGGCCGAAAAGGTCTTTAGGCCGAAAAGGTCTTTAGGCCGAAAAGGTCTTTAGGCCGAAAAGGTCTTTAGGCCGAAAAGGTCTTTAGGCCGAAAAGGTCTTAAGGCCGAAAAGGTCTTTAGGCCGAAAAGGTCTTTAGGCCGAAAAGGTCTTTAGGCCGAAAAGGTCTTTAGGCCGAAAAGGTCTTTAGGCCGAAAAGGTCTTTAGGCCGAAAAGGTCTTTAGGCCGAAAAGGTCTTTAGGCCGAAAAGGTCTTTAGGCCGAAAAGGTCTTTAGGCCGAAAAGGTCTTTAGGCCGAAAAGGTCTTTAGGCCGAAAAGGTCTTTAGGCCGAAAAGGTCTTTAGGCCGAAAAGGTCTTTAGGCCGAAAAGGTCTTTAGGCCGAAAAGGTATTTAGGCCGAAAAGGTCTTTAGGCCGAAAAGGTCTTTAGGCCGAAAAGGTCTTTAGGCCGAAAAGGTCTTTAGGCCGAAAAGGTCTTTAGGCCGAAAAGGTCTTTAGGCCGAAAAGGTCTTTAGGCCGAAAAGGTCTTTAGGCCGAAAAGGTCTTTAGGCCGAAAAGGTCTTTAGGCCGAAAAGGTCTTTAGGCCGAAAAGGTCTTTAGGCCGAAAAGGTCTTTAGGCCGAAAAGATCTTTAGGCCGAAAAGGTCTTTTGGCCGAAAAGGTCTTTAGGCCGAAAAGGTCTTTAGGCCGAAAAGGTCTTTAGGCCGAAAAGGTCTTTAGGCCGAAAAGGTCTTTAGGCCGAAAAGGTCTTTAGGCCGAAAAGGTCTTTAGGCCGAAAAGGTCTTTAGGCCGAAAAGGTCTTTAGGCCGAAAAGGTCTTTTTGGCCCAAAGACCTTTTCGGCCTAATGAGCAATTCGGATTATTGACCTGTTCGGCCTCATGACGTATTTAGCCTCATAACTGGGCCGAAAAGGACCCTATTCGGCCTATTCAACCTAATAACCTTTTCGAAGAACAGATTTTTTCGAAACTGTAGCATATTTGCATTTGTTTTGATGTGAATCCAGTCAAATTCCATTTAAGTTGCGTTACTTAAATGGAGGGACTTTAATGGAATTTACTTTAATGGATTCGACTCAAATGGAGGTTTGAGTGTACATACTTTTTATGACCTATTCGGCCTAATGACCTATTCGGCCTAATGACCTATTCGGCCTAATGACCTATTCGGCCTAATGACCTATTCGGCCTAATGACCTATTCGGCCTAATGACCTATTCGGCCTAATGACCTATTCGGCCTAATGACCTATTCGGCCTGATGACCTATTCGGCCCAATGACCTATTTGGCCAAATAAACACTTTGATGTAACAATATTTTCCGGACACACGACCTTCTTTCGACCAAACGATATATCGGCCTGATGACCTCTTCGACCTAACAACATATTCGGCCTAATGGCCATTTCGACCTAATAACTTTTTCGCCCTTTCGGTCTATTGGCTTATTTCGATAATTATATAAATATTTTGACGTAAACTGAAATGGAAGAGCATGAACTCTATTTAAGTCTAAAACAGAACCCATTTACGTAATGAATCCATTTACGTAATGGATCCATTTAAGTATCCCCGGCTCATTACTTAAATGGAGGTTTGAGTGTAGTAATGTAATTTTACATGATATATCATGTAAATATGCACTAACACTAGCATTCCCTTTATGTGCATGATTTCTAGCTGAATTTTAAATACATATTTTTTTCTGTGCAGGAGTTATGGAAGAATTCCTGTAGGTTTTTTTTTATTATTCATACAAGAGGAAAAAGAACTAGATAAGCTTTTTCAAAGATCATCAAAAAAAAACTCTTGAGATGTTGCCAAAGAAATTACTGCAGAATTTCATAGACAGTATTTTGAATAAATTGCTTCAGATATCCGTGAAGACCTTTTTAATATTTAAAAAGTTATACTTATGGCGAAACTGGAAGCATTTCCTCATTTTTTTGGTTTTTGATTTTTTATTAAATAACGAAGCAATATTTTTAAAATCGGTTCTCGTGCACATGTAGAGTATGGATCAGGGAATCTTCTGATTTTTTTACGCTGTAGAAAATATTTTTTTGTTTTTCCAGAAACCATTTTTTTTGTGAAATTTTGTTCAAAAATGGTTTCTGCAAAAACGAAACGCGTAAAAAATTCAGAAGATATTCTGATCCATACTCTACATGTGCACGAAAACCGATTTTGAAAATATCGCTTCGTTATTCAATAAAAAATCAAAAACTAAAAAGTGAGGAAATGCTTCCAGTTTCGCCTTAAGGGAAATGGCAGAGAAATTACTGAAAAAACGGATGGAGGAATATCTGAAGAAAGTCCATGAGTAATCTCTGTTTGAACTCCTACATAAATTTCTGAAGGAGTTCTTATCGAAGCCACTAAAAGTAATATTGCAAGAATTTTTGAAGGAATTCCTGTATCGCTGGATCGCTGAAAAAAAAATCTAGGGCATATTCCTGCGGGAATTTTTCAATTGTATCCCTGAATCAATTATTGAGAAAATGTCTGGTGGACTACCTGTACGAATTTCTGAAGGCATCTCTTCAAAGTTCTCATCAAAACTTGCTGAAGAAACCACTCAAATAATTTATGAAAACTCTTAGAAAAAATATCTGAAGGAATTCCTGTCAAAAGTTCTGAAGAAATACTTAGAGAAATTTCCAAAATATTTTGGGACTCGTTTACTCAAGAAGAATTTCTAAAATAATCGCTGGAGGAGTTTCAAAAAGAATCTATGGAAATCAACAAAAAAAATATCTTGGAGAAAATCTTAAGGGAATGTCTGAAAGAAGCCCTGGAAAAATATCTTGAAGAATTTTTAAAAGAACTTTTAATAAAATTTGTGCAATAGTTCGTAGAAGGGTTTCTAAAGAAATCATTTAAAGAAAATTTGATGAAATTCTGAACTATTGATTTTCTGAAGGAATCACTGAATCCTTTGGTGATTTCCTTTAAGAACGCTCGAACGGATTCTTTAAAGAATTTGTGGGGGAATTACTGAGAAAACCCATGAAAGCTTTTATAGAGGAGTTCTTCGAGCAATTTCTGGAGGCTACGGAGCTTACTGAATAAATTGAAACCGCTCTTAAAGTCACAGAAATCAATATTTTTCAATGAAATTTTTAGTTGTAGCTTCGATTATGAAGGAAATCTAAACAATTGGAGCCACGTGGACAGTTTTATACCGAGGGTCGTCTGTGTTAGAAGGGGTAAAACTGCATAACCTTCCTTTCAATCGAAATAATAATTTCATCTGAAAAGTGGTTAATCCCATGTATTATTGTATATTTCGTCAGGCCAGGAGGTAAATAATAACTAGCGTAGAACTTTTTAAAGGCCTCTGTAACATTTTCTAGTATGAGTTATATTCTCTGTGAGTTTGGGTTTGGCCTGGAAAGATTTTAAGGCACTCTTGGTGTAGTTTTATTTTGTCATAAACATCCACACGAGCATCTTAGAAAGCGTTTGAAGGACTTTAATGAAATTTCCAGGTATTGAAGGTCTCCCGAAAAATCTGATATGAAGAACTTCACGATCTTTAGGCTCTGCAGCGGTTTATGCCTTCCCAGGCTTCATCCGTTGATTTTCGCAATGCAACGGGACGCACCGCACCAGATAAGATTTAGAACATGTTTTTTTTTTCAGAAACGCAAAACAGTAAACTTCAGCAATTTTGCCAATTTTTGCAAAAGTTCTCCATAAAATCCCTTAAATAGCAAACACTTTCATAAGAGTAAAAAGTTTTCACTGTTACACGGACCATTTGAGATTAGTTAAAGAAGTTATCATGAGAATGTAAGACGACGTGGGTCTCCAAAAAGCATAGTTTATAAGTGTAGAATTGGCGTTATGTTAAAATATACATAAACAAAAAAAAAATAGCCTAGTTGTTAAGGCTATGGATCGCCAATCCGGAGACGGCGGGTTCGATTCCCGTTCCGGTCGGGAAAATTTTCCCAACTTCCTGGGCATAGTGTATCATTGTACTTGTCTCACAATATACAAATTCATGCAATGGCAGGCAAAGGAAGCCCTTCAATTAATAACTATGGAAATGCTCAAAGAACACTAAGTTGAAGCGAGACAGGCCAAGTCCCAGTGGGGACGTAGAGCCATAAAGAAGAAGAGGAAGAAGCATGGAAAAGCTCTGTAAAAAATGGGAGAATAACTATAGACTTTTAATGATTTGTTGTTGAGCTATTGCGCGAGACAGTCGTCAGTTTCACGCGTCCGGGCTTTCCCTCACAGTTCTTCAGAGATGGTTCAAAGACAAATGATTCGACTGGTTCTGGTGTCTACAATGATTTTCATAGTGCCGCGTTCATGCTTCAAAAGCCCTGTTCGGTATACGTTGCTGAGTTAGTGGCTATAATAGCATTGGGCAAGTTTGGCTGAAACATCGATTTTTTTGAATTGATTTGAATCGGAACAGCAGAATCGGTTCACCGATTTAATCGAATGCTTTGAATCGATGTTTTTACATCGATATTATAAAATGTTGCAATACCATAAAATGATCCGTTTGCAGCATGATTTATTTGTCTTTACAAATTTAATATCAAAAATTTAGTTTATACATCGAACCGTCTCTGGAGGAATTCCTGCATGAATCCGTGGAATTGCTGGAGGGATTCTTAGAGAAATATCTGAAGAAATTCTTAGAAGAACTCCTGGAGGACATTTTGGAAAAATCGCTGGAGGAATTCCTGAAGCAATTTCTGGAATAAACTCAGGAGGAACGCCTGAAGGACCTTATGGACAAATTCCTGGCGGAATCCTAGGTGGAACTCCTGGAGAAATCCCTAGAGAAATTCTTGGAGAAATTTCTGAAGAAATTCCTAGAGAAATTTCCCAAGAACAATTTCTGGAGGAATTCTTGGAGGAATTTTTGGAGGAATCGTCGGAGAAGTTGAGATCTCGGAGGCAATTTCAAAATAATGCTGGGCATAGGCGCCAACTTGTGACGTAGTTGGGGGGGGGGGGGCGAAGCTCGCCAAAATTGGACAAAATTCAACTTTTTTTTAGCTCAATGCACTAGTTTTCACGTCAATATGCCTAAACTAGATGAACTGCGTCGAAATTTTACGAATTTGGTTGATTTTGAGAGGCCTCGCCCCCCCAACTACGTCACAAGTTGGCGCGTATGATGCTGGGAGTTGTTCCCAAAAGAATCGCAGAAGGAACTCCTAGTTGAATCACTGGAGGAATCTTGGAGAAATTTGTGAAGAAACCCCATGATCAATCCCGGAAGCAATTCCATGAGCTCGAGATCCCGAGAGCTTCCTTAACGAATTCCTGGAAAAATTTCTGTAGGAATCCCTGGAAATTTGAAGAAATCCATGTCTGCAGTAATTTCTACACAAATTATAAGAAAAGCTTGGATGGACAACTAATTGATTTTTAAAAAAAATCCTGGATTAATTTTGGAATAATCTCTAGTAAACTGTTCTGAAAGAATTTCTGGAAGACATTCCTGCAGAAATACTTCAAAGAATTCCACATGTAATTAGTGGAGCAATCTTCATCGGAATTCTGAAAGAAATATATGTAGAAATCTCTGTAGGAGTATCTGAAGAAATACCCCAATGGATTTCTGGAGAAATTCCTGAAGCAAACCTCGAAAACAGCCCTTGAACAACCACTGGAGGAACCTTCGAAAACATCCCAGGATAAATCCTCGAAGAAATGTCTGGTGGAATCCCTAGCTGAATTCTTAAAGAAATCTCTGGAGGAATTCAAGATGTAATCACTGCAGCAAGCTATGGAAAAATTCCTGGAGGAATTAGGGGCTGTCCATAAACCACGTGGTCATTTTTTTGGGACTTCTCAAACCCAAGCGTGGTCATTACTCCATACAAAATTTTTTATTCGTCCATACAAAATGCTCATTGGCCGAACCCCCCCCCCCCCCCCAGGACCACGTGGTTTATGGACAGCCCCATATAACGTTGAGACAATGCATTCTGAAAAAAAATCAAAATTTATTATTTTTGAATCGAAAGAAAAATCGGATGTAAAAAATCGATTCGGTCGATTTCGTGGGGCATCAACGTCGATTCAAAAATCGATTTATCGAAACAAAAACATCGATTTAAAATTGCCCATCGCTACTATATACCCAAGTAACCACGGTGCTGAAGCTTTATTGCATGCAGATATAAGGTGTATTTAGATCAATCATTACTTTACATGAACACTTAAGGTTGATTTAAAGTGGAAATAGCAATTATGCGACTGAACTAAGATTATACCAGTATAATCTTATATTGATTCTATAATTGCCCATTTCCACTTTAAATCAACCTTAAGTTTGCATGTAAAGTAATGATTGCTCTAAATACAGGTATACCTCGATTTAGTGGACATTTTAGTTTTTGAAATGTCTATAAAATCGAATTTTACATAAAATCGAGACAATTTTTTTAATTTTATTCTTATTTAAATTTTATACCAAAATGTACTAAAACATATATAAACTGAATGAAAATTGAATTTTTGATAAAAGGCCCGGAGTTCTTTGAAAATTTTAGTTATTCTCGCTAAATAACGAATAAACCACTATCTCGCTATTTTGTTACGATCGAAATCTTTTGTCTCCAATATGGTTGATTGAAAAGCCAATATTTTGAGCAATGCACATACACAATAACACTATTTGCATGAATGTCCCAAAAAATTGAATAAAATCAGAAATTCATTCAGGGATTCCTTTGAAAATGTCTCTGAGTATTTATTTACCCTGGAATTTCTTTTCGAATAGCTTCATAAATTCCTCCAGAGATCCCATCTAAAATTCCTCAAGGGGTTCCTGCGGAAATTTAAAGATTCGTGACAAGCACTTGATAGAACGTGGTTACTGGTTATGCTGTATTTGCCGAACGATCTTTCTGTATGAATAATGAAGGCTTGGGCCGCAATCTACTCTGTCGCCTTTTGTTGCAATTCTGTAAAGTAATATTAAGTGAATTTTCAACTCTATTACGATGGCCTCCGAATAAAACTTCCCACTTCCCAAGTCATCATAGATCATAGACCTCAAGTCATCACAGCATATTTAAGAAAATCTTCCATTTGACATTCAATTTGACAGAATTGCTTTACCAATTCCTACATGATTCTTCACAAATCATTTCAGAGATTAAGAAATTTGTCCAGGGATTACTTCAGAAATTCCTCTAGTTATTTATCCATAAATGTCTCTAGGCATTCGTTCGGAGAATCTTTTGGAGATTTCTTTAGAAAATCTTCCAAAATTTCTTCAGAAATTCTTGTAAAACATCTATCTATTTTTGTTTCAGGAAACTTGTCCGAGTATTCAGCCAAAAAATCCTTCACGGATTCTTTCAAAAAATCCTCCGTGGATTCATTTGGAAATTTTCTTCAGAGATTTGTTTAGAAATTCCTGCTATTCTATAAATTTCACAAAGAATTCTTTCAAAGCATCTTCCACGATTTACCTCTGAAATTCCTCCAATTTTTTTTTCTAAAAAATATTCACGAATTTGAGTAGAAATTTCTCTAGGGATACTTTCATAAATGCTTTCAGAGATTTCTTCAGAAATATCTTTAGATATTTGTTCTCAACGATGCCTTCAGAAACTATTTTTCAGGAGATGTTTCAAAAGTTCCTTCCAAATTGTGAACTGGGGTTACTTTGGAAATTTTTCCAAGGATTTCACGAATTCACAGCAACTTCCTATTTCTACAGAAATTTCACTGACAAGTGATTTCTCCAGAAGTTTCAGAATGAGTTGTGTAAGGTTTTTTTTTGTGGGAATTGCTCCAGGGATTTCTTCAAAAAATCCTTCGGAGATTTACCTTTTTTTCGACACTTTTTTAGATTTTTTTTCCCGATAAATTATTTGGAAATTCCTTTCAGCATTCTCTCAAACGATCCCTCAAGGATTTATTTTAAAACATTCTCCGGGGTTTGTTTTAGAAATTCTCCAAGGATTTTTGTTTAAATTTGAATTTCTGCCAGATAAACTTTCTGGGATTTCTCTAAAAAATCCTCCAGGAACTCCAGATTTTCCTTCAAAGATTTTTTTTACAAATTTCTCCATTACTTCGAAAAAACTTCCAGATTTTTCGATAATTAATTCATGGACCCTTGCTGAAATTCATCGTAGGATTCGTTTAAAAAATCTTTCACGAGTTCCTGAAAAAAATCTTTGGAGTCTGCTCAAAGATTTACTATAAAAATTAATCCAGGAAATCCGAAAGAAAAGCAGTCAAAATTTGTTTCGTAAAATCTTCTGGGGATTCTTCTGAAATTTCTTTAGCGATACTTTCGGAAACATCTTTAGAGATGTCCAATGTTACTAGAATTAAATAAGAAATTTCGGCAGGGATTTCTTCAAGGAACACTGAATTCGGGTAACCATGACAGCACTAGAAATAATTGATCACACATCTTGTCAGTAATCAGCCGAAGCATTACCATGACCTTTTTATATAATTGGCTTCAAATTTTAGAATTCAATCAGCTGGCATCTACCAAAAATATCAAGAATGTAATACAATTCTCGGTGAGAAAGTCATAAGAAAAGTTGAAAAAAAAAATAGTTAAAAAACTTTGAGGGAAAGTCTGGCAGTTTGCATGCATCTGCCAAAAATGTTGTCATTGTTAAGGGATTTGTAAAACATATCGCCAGAAAACCACACCATATACTCCGCTTATCGTGATCATCTACAAAGCCAGGGAAAGTCAGAAAGGGAAGTATGAGATTTTATTTTTATATATTTTTATTTGAAGTGCTCCGCGTGCTAAAAGGCTGAAAACCTCTGCATTATAAGCCATCAGGATACAAACTGAAAATTTTTAACTGATTGAATATTAAAAAAAATACCATTAAAAAAATGTACATAAAATCGAGGTAAAATGTACATAAAATCGAAGTACATAAAATCGAGGGTCTATATAATCGAGGGTCCACTAAATCGAGGTATACCTGTACACCGTATATCTGCAATCAATAAGGCTTCAGCGCCGTGATTACTTGGATACTGCACCTTAGAGTACGTTAGCACTATTCCACCTGAACACTACTTCATTTTTACCGACAGTCTTAGCTCTCTGAAGGCTGTTCGGTCAATGAATCTGATGAAGCACTCAGCGTACTTCCTGAATGGAATACGCCAAGTCTTGAGTGTTTTGTCCAAACGCTCATACACCATCACCGTAGCTTGGGTCCCGTCACATTGCTGACTGACTGGCTAAGGTGGGCGCTAGCGAAGGCGATATTTACGAGCGTCAAATCGCCTTCGACGATTTCCCACAGTTGTCGAAGAAGCCATGGTTCAAAGCTTTGGCGATTTCATTCGTGTGATATGTCGGCTGATGTCCAACCACTATTTGTTAAACGCACATCTCTTCCGTATTGGGCTCAAGGAAAGCAATCTCTGTGTCTGTAGCGTGGCTTACCAGGATATTGAACATGTCGTGTGGGGATGCGATGAGTATCGTGAGGTCAGAACTGAACTGCATGAAATTCTCCAGGTCCGAGGAAAAAAAAACGGAAACCCGTTAGAGAAGTGTTGGCAGACCTTGATTTGGAATACATGAATCTGATTTATCAATTTTTGAAACGTGTTGATGTCAGAGTTTGATGTAGTATGTCCCTTGTTTTCTACTAAAACCCCACGAAACCCACATTTCGTGAACGGGCATTTGACTTTCCAGGGAATACATATCTTCTCCGCAGTCATTCACGATTACAAGACACTTGTACCTCCCTGGAAAAGCTTCTCAAAAAGAAAACACCCTGACATCACAAAGGCACCGGTCTCCATCGTCCGAAACTCAAATTCAAATCACATCAAGAAGCAGCAAGCACACAAACGAAGTTTCTATTTTATTTACTCTGCCGGCGAGGCGAGGCGCTTTTGTGTTCGTGTTACACTATCCAAACCGAGACCCTCTCGGAAACAGCCACTTAAGAGTTTCGAAGGTCTCTGCTGGTGCTGGTGCTCGGCGCTGGACTGCTCTGAACCGGCCGACTCGCTCTCACCCGACAAATGGAATTAAATCTAAATAAAAGTTATTAACAGTGGAATAACAGTAAAACAACAGCAAATAACGAAGTTTCCCGGTCCAATTCTCCGGACTGGGCCAGGGAAACGAAATGTGTTTTTTTGCGTCGTCTGCTTCTCAAAACTAGGCAAGTTCGGTGGATGGGAGAGGGGATCAGGATTTTCCTACAAGAGCCGTGACAGGTCTTCGAGAAGTTCACGACGGTGGAGGAAATTTGATTCCGTGCTTACGATGACTCCGACGACCGTGGAAAGACAGCGCGGAATGATAATCCCGATCCCGGTCACCAACCAGCAGCCAGCGCAGTTACAGTTTGTCGCACAGTGGTCGGTCGATGGGTGAAGAGGCGGCCGGTTGCTTCCACTTGGATGTAAATTAAAGCTCAAGTGGACTTTAAGTGGAGACGGAAATCGGACTCCGACTCACTCGAGTCATCCTACACGGAATAGGAATCAAGGACAGGGGAAGCTTCCAGCCATCAGCGAAGGAAAAGAAAAACGTACTGTCGGAACACGACGAGCGATGTTCATTCGGAGCAAACTTTGGCCAAACAGAGTTTTTCCGGAGAAAAATGGTTAAAGTTGGACGTTCCGAGAGAAGTTTATTTATTTGCATTGAATTCGCTTCTGGCTTGGTGGTGGGTCCTTTTCGAGTGCTGCTCCTATTAGATCGGAAGTAGTGGCCTGCCGGCAGCCGTTTGTCGGCGGGCATGTGCATAATAGATTTCTTTGGTAAACTTGTTGAAGACGAAATTTTCCCGGTCGATAATTCTCATCAAACACGGTCCTGTACGACTAACATTTACAGTAAATATTGTTCAAATTATTTTCCTGTTCTTGACTCCTGAGTTACTTCTATAGCCTCAGGTTACAGGAATTTTATTCAACAAAATTTGTGAAGATTTGACTCATTCCCTTGCTGGAAGAAAGTAGTTATCAATCCTATTGATGAGAAAAGCTATCATTTGTAATGTGAGAATTTCGGAGCGATCACAATATGAATTATGTCTACAAAGTGCTATCCTATCGCCATCATCTTCCGTCATCGGTCACCGAAAACGAATGGCTTCGTGGGGAGTTATATATTAATTTTTATCGATGGCCGGTCAACATCGGACCAGAACTTCATCGTACGGAAAATTCCCCAGAAATATCATAAATTCCAGATCCCTACGCATCGCAACTGGACCATTGCGATTTGAAAATACCAATTGCCAAATTGCCAATAATTGCCAAATCATAGTAGTCTGCTAGTTTTAGCCTATATGAGTGCATTGGAAAATGATTTATGCAATTCAGTATCATAATTTACATTTTATATAACTCATTTTGGTACCATAATGGCCAATTTTTCCGAACTGGCTCATTATGCAACTGAAATGAGTTGCATAATGAAAAATAGTTGTATAATGTTCATAATGCAACTCATTTAAGTTGCGTTATGAACATTATGCAACTCAAATGGGTTGCATTATGAAAAACTCATTGCATAAAATTGTGTATGGAACTCGTTGCAAAACTCGATTTTTTCAGCACTCTTCGTATTTATCCAACTCGGCATGCCTCGTTGGATAAATGTACGACTCGTGCTGAAAAAATCAACTTTTTGCAACTCCTTACATAAATAACTATTAGCGCTCAATTTCATTTAAAAGGCATTTTCATTTTTTACCGGTTTCTTCGACCAAAGTCCGAACAAAATTTATGTTTTTCATACAATTTTACTATGCACATATCATTATGGCGCTATTGTTTTGGCAGCTCTTGGCAGTTGCATTTTTTTCTAACCGATTCTGCATACATAAACGAGCATTTGAACGGAATCTCACCGCGGGGAGTAGCGGGGAGCAGTTTGTAAGACAGTTTAAAGTCGAACTGTAAAAATTTCTCGTACTAATGACATGTAATGTCAATTTTGAAGCCAAAAGTGTTATTTTGATATCTTGTTCCATTGCAGATGTCTGATATACACAAGAACTTACAAAATAACTTTTGAAAGCAATTGTATTACTTATATCAATAGACTTTTGTAGTGGTAGAACTTGTTAGTGTTTTTTATCAAAAATTCAGCTCTTTTTCCATCAGCAGCTATTCAGTGCTGTAACAAGATACAAAATCAACACTTCCAATTTTTTAAATGCCAGTTAGTGCTCCTGGTATTATGGATGAATGCTCAATGTACTGTATCCCATATAAGACATGTTCAAAAATTGAGTTTCTGCCAGCTCAGAATTGGACCTCTGTGCGCATCACCCTTTATTAGCGTAATCGGTCTGGAATGTCTCGAATCCCTTCTAAATCTGTCTGAATCGCATTTGAAACGCTTTACAACGGCACTGAAATACCTGTGAAGCTGGAAGCAGCGATTCAAAATGTATTTTCTGGAATTATGGTTCCTTTGTAACGCACCTGAGACCATCCTAAGTCCCCAAAATCGTCGCTGTAAAGCATCTGAAACCCGATGAAACTCCTTTGTAACTTTCTGAAATGTCAGCAAAACTGGCAAGGTGATGAGTAAACAGAAGGTGTGTAAAGCGAGAAGGATACGGTAGGCAGGGTATGTTGCAATAATGCCGGAGAACATACCTGCAAAATTGGTGTTCGTGTAGAATTTCTTACGTTTTTCTTCAAAGTTATTAAAAAAATCTTCCAATTCATAATTTGTGAATTTGTAGAGAAATTAAATATTTAAACAAACATTACACTAGTTTACAGCATTTTTGAATTCGGTAAGCTGATGATCATTTTTGGTGTAGAATCATGCCCTGAGTTCGAAAACGCGAAGGAAAAAAATACAGTAGAGCGGATTTTTTTTCGACTTTCCATACAAGGTTGATGATTTGAAATCGATTTTTGTTCTATTTTTAAGCAAAGTCGCTCACTTCACACTTCTCATTCTCCGTAATCAAGTTTATGTCATACTGATTAACTTTGCCGAAGACACCATCTTCCTAAGTTATCAGGATTCTGAGCTATAAAATTTCTTAAATTTGCAAGTTCACTAGCACCGCCTAGTGGCATAATTGCGTAAGTTTATGTCATACTGATTAACTTTGCCGAAGACACCAACTTTCTAAGTTATTGGGATTCTCAGATATAAGGTTTTGAAAATGTACATGCTCACTAGCGCCGCCTAGTGACAGAATTGCGAAACAAGTGTTTATTTTTATGTAAGTTTATGTCATACTGATCAACTTTGCCAAAGACACCAACTTTCTAAGTTATCGGGATTCTGAGATATGAGGTTTCGAAAATTTACTTGCTCACTAGCGCCGCCCAGTGGAGGGATTTCGAACTTCGCAACTTCTCGACAGTAAGTTATTGGCGTACCCAACAACCCCGAAGACACTATCCTTCCAAATTATCAGGGTCTGGAGCTGTCGCATATCGTAAAGTTTGCTTGACAACCTGATATGGTTCCTGTTGTGCAATTTTGCGTCAAACTGTTGATGGTCCCTCTAGCGGCCAAGTTGCCAACTTATCATATGAACCAAAGTTCTAAATGGTAGATCTTGCCAATCCCTAAAACTTTGCCGAAGAAATTAGTGTGCTAGCTCTTAACACACTCGAGATAATAGGCCACACCCCCAAAAAGCCGAAATTCCATAAGCTCTTAATCTCATATTAAGCAGATTCCTATTGCGCCCCCCGACCAGTGATCTTTTAAGAGTCCCGACTGTACATGGCATTGGATTTTAACACGCAAGTTTACACTAAATGAATTAAAATACTTTATTTGAAACACTACATTTTTACATATTAAAACGCACTGTCTTGCGCACAGACAGGCTGACTATTGACTAGTGTCTGAACATTATTTACAACAATTAATGACTGCTCTTATCGTGGCACACAAACACATATATGCACCTTCCAGCATCGTCGCAGTGACAGGCGAATTGTCACTCGAGAGCACGGCGCCTGAGCATAAATTATTTGAGGCAGTGCTGCCAGATTTCCAGTCGCAACATAAAGATAAAATTGATTGATTGATTTGTCTTTATTTAAGAGACTTTCAGCCCTTGGCTCCCTTAAGATAAAAAGAAATGCTTTATAAAGCACCTCTGGAAGTTGGACTTTAATAAACTGAAAGACCAATGTTTAAATATCGTTGTTTTAAAGCCCTTGAAGTAACCCAACAAACATTATTGCTGTACAATGGATGAATAAACCACTCTTATGCTTGATTTGAAGATTTTCAGCTGAATAAGCTAATATTCAACTATCATTGTTACATTGTTACAGTGCTTTTCACTGTACAAAATTCATGAAAATAACCACAACATATACTCTTGTAAAGCCTTATGAGAATCCAGACAATCGTTTTTTTTTTTTTGAAAAAATAAAATATCTTTTCTATCAGTTTAAAATTCTATCTAAAACATGGAGCCTTTTTATTTTTTCTTTCTAGATAACGGTATGTAAAAATAATCAAAAATTCACTAAATAGGAAAAAAGAAGCAACTCAAATCAAATCTGTAATTTTTTTAAAGATATGGATGGATAGATAAATCTTATACACAACAAATAGGTAAATTCCGAAAATACGTTTACGTACCAAGGTACCATGAGTACCCTTATAGTTATAGGCCTTTTTGGTGAGGACCAACCTGACCAACCGCACGCTACAGCTCTACATGTAGTCCACCGGAAATTCTGCAAGAATTTTCACTTAAAACTTCCAATTTACTTTTTTAACTTTTCTGGTAAAAATTGAAAGAAAAAAAAACTGTATTGTTTTAAAGTTTTTTGGAGAAAATCAATAAATTTCTTTAAGGAAATTCTTTGTAAGCAAATTCTTTGTATTTACTATAAAATGGTTCGTAGCTTTTTTTTTCTTTCGTCACTTTGCTTGTGGATTCAGCATGGAATTTGGTTAAAGAAATACCCGAACAATTAGGTAAAATGATGGAACTCAAACAAATACGGAAATTTGCATGGCAACTCAGAACTTTCTAATTTAGTAGTGCTTTTGACGCCTCTCAAAATGTTAAAACCCATCTGAAACTTTCTGATTGTGGGTAACATAAAATAAATTAAAAATTTGTTAAGATTTACACATTCTCGCAGAACTGACGATGATTTGCCTGACATAAGAACTAAAATTTATTTTTGTAGTATTTTTTGGTAAAAAAATCAGAAAACCAGAAAAAAATCCTAGAAAGAAAGACAATTCACACCGTCTTCAGCCAGAGGCTGCACAGACTGAACACATTACTTACACTTGACAACGGACAACACACAGAACACCCAGTGGTCCAGTGATGAATTTTTCGTTTGACGAAAAGTTTTCACCGACTGGAGCGGGAATCGAACCCACACTCCGAGACTTACGATACGCTTAGACGACTGCCGCCGCTAACCGCACGGCCACGGAGCCCACTTCGTTTATAGTGTACATTCTAGGATTCTTAAAATTAAGTCGTAACCTTTTTTATTTCGTTTAATTTCTGATGGCCTGCATGTGAATGTTTTCACAAAGATTAAAATGATAGTCTGAAAGTTCTGTGTGAATAGGAGACATTCAATGAAGTACTAGTTTTGTAGTAATGAGCTGAATTTTTATATGGTGAAAAGGTAAGTTCTCCGTTTCTGCAATAAAATTATGCAAAAGGCGTGGGTATTATGATTCCTTGCCTAATTTTATGTTGTTTGAGCAAAACTTTGGGTGTACATATTGTTGTTTTCTCCGTTTCTATCAACTTAAATAACATAGTTTTGCTCAAACAACATCAAATTAGACAAGAAATCATAATATCCACGCTTTTTACATTATTTCGATGCATAAACGGAGAGCTTACCTTCTCGCCATACAAAAATTCAGCTCATTACTACAAATCTAGTACTTTACTGATTGTGTCCTATTGTTATAGTTTTTCTGGCTTATGATGACAACCTTTTTTTGTTTTATTTTTTCAATCAGAAAAATGTATTTAAAAATCATGTATCTCAAAGAAAGTAATTTCACTTTTTGTTGCTATGGCGAATTTCTAATGTTGTACATAGCACTACCTGCCAAGATGGCAAAACGGCGATCAAAAACTTTTTTTTTTATTAATAAGGTCAAGGCACGTTCATGGGTCACCCACAATCATGAGTCATTTCCATTTAAAGCCTATATTATATTATCATTTTTCACAAAATTTGCCATAACTCAGGAATGAAAATTGAGTGCATTCCAAAAATTTCAGCGATCAAAGCTTATGAAATTTACTTCTCAATTTTTTTTTTAATTAATTTTTTTTCGAACATAGTTTTTCCGGCTTTTCTTTATGAATTTTCTCAACGGTGAAACATTTGTGGAAAGCTTTTTCCATTTCATATTTTTTTGGATTCCTGAGAAAATTTACTTTCATTTTCATTATAAAACTTTGTTTTTACGATGCTTCGTTCTGGAGTTATGATTTTTCAAAGAAAAAGCTTTTATCGCACATTTGGACATTTTTCAACAAAATTGGCCATAACTCAAAAACGAAAAAAAAGTACATTCCAAAAATTTCAGCGCTTAAAGCTTATCAAATAACCTGCCCAAAAATATTTTCTTCGAAAATTTTCCACAATTTCGGGCATAGTTTTCCGGCGTTTCTTTGCGAATTTTCTCAACTGTGGAAAATTTTGTGGAAAACTTCTTCCAGTTCTTTTTTTTTGGATTCCTGAGAAAATTTGCTTTCATTTTCTAAAGAAAACTTTGTTTCTACGATGCTTCGTTCTTGAGTTATGATTTTTCAAAGTAAGTAGTGTCAGGGGAAAACAAAAAAATTCCACCTGAGTTTTCCGGGAAAATAGGCGACTCTGAATTTTCCTCATTTTTTGTTCATATATCCATGAACCCTGCCTGTGAAGAAAGTTTCATGAAAATCTGAGACCCTTCGGCCCAAACCCGTATAAATCCCCAATAGTAAGATTTTGGAAATTGTTGAAACAAACTTTTAGATATTTTTGGCCTGATTTTATAGAAGTTTGTATAGTTTTCAATTTAAAACGTGAATAATGACATTTTTCTTATTGCAACCGTTTCCTAGTAACAGTGATTTAGGATAGAATTTACTGAAAGTATTCAGTCGTTTTTCTCAAGTTAGAAAGTTTATTTTAACCGTAAAAAAAAACAGAGCTGTAAAAAAATCCTGAGCGGATCGATCCAATACCACGATTAGTTGGACACGACCTGCATAACAGATTCTTTTGATCCACGGTATTAAATTTTCATCTGATTTAAACACTCTTCCAAGTCCAATAAACTTTCAACAAATTATTCATTGCCATCATCTTTATCACTCGCGCGTTCCAGCACCATCCCAGTCGCTTCCCCTCGCTTTTCACCGGGAGAAAAACCAAAGCAAAAGACAATCTTCATCTTGTTCAGCGTGACAAACGAGAGCAAGCCCAAGAAAGGAGAAAAAAGTCCAATTTCTCATGCTGCTTTCACTTGGTTTTTCCTTTTTTTCTCTCGCACGCCTCGCACAAAGGGTTTTTCTTGAATTCTTTGTAGAAGAGGAGTTCTGCTATTCCGACAAAGTGTGCCAGCTAGTCGTGAGGAAGACAACATCGAACGCAGCAGGAATGGTCTCACTGTGTGTTTTGCATTGTGAAATGTGGTGACTTTGGTCAGATTCACTCTTGTAAAACTTAAAGATCATCCTCAAATTTCTTGAATCAGAAGAATATGAAAAAATAAGTTGTTCATTCAAACCATTTTCTAGCAAAACTAATTTCCTAAGTTAATTACCCAGCTGTCTTTGTTTTTGCATGTTTATAAAAACAAAAAAAATTTTTTGAAGTGATGGTTAATTTAGTTAAAATATATCTCTATTTTTTTTTAATTTTACCAAAATTCGTTATTTTTATATTTTTTACAAAAAATTCAAATAATGAAGACATGTTTTACGACTTTTACGAAAGATCCAACAACTGATCAAGATGACCCCGCTTCACGGTTCTGATCCTGTTTGATACCGCCGCGTCTGCATTTAATTTGAAATTCATTAAATATGAAGCGGAGTGGGAGGAAAACTCCCCTTATCCCGCAGACAAGAGCTCAGTATACTGGTCGTCGGTGTCGCGTCATCGCCGTTTTCGCGTGCCCCCACTTAATCGTGTCGAGCCCTTTTTTTTTCGGGGGAATACTGTGATGGAACAAAAATCGGAAAAGGATCCCAGGAAAAAAGTGCAAAACTGTGTCTTTTTCTCCGTGGGGAAAATGGGCCAGCGATAGTAGATTTGTTCAAATAACGCCCAAGAAATGGGGCACTCAGTGCGAAATGGAGTGCAAAAAAGTCAATATTTGCAGGGAAAAAAGTTCTTTTCTGACTCGGTCAGTTTGTAGTTTGACTTGAGTCCTAAATTCGAGTATTGTATGAACACTTTGCAGAAATGTTTTGGGCAGATCTCCGAACAACGATGAATACAGAAATGATTGGATAAATAAAGATAAAGCACTGAAAATATAGAAGATAGAAGAAGAGGTAAGAAGAAAAATGATAGAAAAGAAGAGAAGAAGATAGAAGATAGAACACAGAAGAAGAAGATAAATGACAGGAAATAACAGAAATAGATAGAAGACAGGACACTGATGATTGAACATTGAAGAAAAAAAAATAAAGCCAAAATATTAAAAAAATGGAAGGAAGTGAATCAAGGATAGATGCAAGATTTTTTTTATAAGGGAATTTTAACTTATGCTAATTCTTCCCTCATATGCAAGAAAATGTAAAATAAAAGATTTTTATAACTTTTTACCATTTCAAGCACTGACAATCAAAATCATCTTGCCATGACATGTCATGTATCTTCATCTACCAAACCATGAACCACCGTCAAACTTTAGATCAAACGCCTTTTTATGCATTCTCTTCCCTCAAAAAGGCGGAAAACACTGACTGACTGTCGTGGCAGAAGAAAGCTCAAACAAAGTTTCAAAAAGCCAATTCATGCAAGCTCCGATGCAGATTATTCTCCACTTTCTGCACCGGACAGGTGCGGAAAACCCCCGGTAAATTTTCGCTCCAGGCCTAGAACTCACGAGGGGTTGGAAAATTTTGCTATCCCACAGCGCCTTAGGCGGAAAAATCGTTATAAAGTCTCGCCTCTCGGTTCATTCCACTCGGAAGGTTTATGATTATTTAAACCAAATTTAGAGGCAATAACGCGACTGACGAGGAGAAGGAAGCAAACCAAACCTCTCGCTAAAGCGAAATCGAGACTCGAGAGATGAATCGATTGCACCAGCCCCGACAGCCCATCCGGAACATTCTCATTCGAGATTTTATTTTTTTTATTATCTCGTCGTTGAAACTCCAGGAATCGACTTGATGATGCACGATGTTCCATCCGGTGTATATTGCGTCCGCCGAGATAGGCATTGAGTGGTAGATAAGTGGAGCGGAGGCCGAGAAAAAAAAGTTGATTTCCATTTAGATGGAGTTCAGAGTGCTTTCGATTCGCTGCAACTTGAAGAAAGGGGCAAAAAGTTGAGCTCTTTTTCCAATTGGTTGGATAATTCTAGTAGAATGGTTTTCTGCAAAATGTATGCTATGGAGGTGAACAAGATAGTAACCTTTTGATCCGAAAGGTGAATTTAAAATTGAAATAGATGGAAGGAGTTTTGAAAGGGGCTCGATCGACTTGTTATTGAGGGTAAAATTCCAAGAAACAATATCAATTCTTCTGGATTTGGTTTTTTGCTTCCCGAAACTCTGATGGACTTTCCTGGAACATTGTTAGAGGCATTTACAAGAACTTCAGATGAAGTTTTGGTGGGGTTCTGTCAAAAATCCATAAAAATGTTATTGTTTCCCTAATTAACTAATGGCGGATTTCATGAAAACGTTTAAAATGACTTTTATGAGTAATTTTGGTCAAAAAAAAATCTTCGTACACTAAGTGTACTGGAAAGGCTATATGTTCACTCCAAAAATTACTATTTGATAGAAGGCTTGGAGGGTCGAGTCACATACCAATCAACTCAGCTCGATGAATTGAGGTGATGTCTGTGAGTGTGTATGTGTGTGTATGTGTGTGGATAAAAACAACTCACAGCATTTTTTTTTTATCTTCATATACCTCAACTGATTTTAATGACCAACGGTTCATTCGACTCGGAATCTGGTCCCATTGTTTCTTATTGAAAATGATTTGGATCAGTCCAGCCGATCGAGTTATTTTTTTTTTTCCTTCTAAACCATAGAGGGAAAATCTGCTCAACAGACACCCTAACAGGAAGGTTAGGCTAGTGTGAGGTTAAGGCCGTCTTCTACAACGCTAGTAAAAGCCAGGACTACTCTCTCCTTGACCCACTAAAACACATTCCTATGGTCGCCAAACCCTACGTCTCTCCGAAACCACCAAGAAGGTATTGCTTCAGAGAGGGGCTAGTGCACATTACACCCTTAAGGTTAGCTGCGTAGCCTAGCAGCAACGAACACTGATGACTCGCTCTGGAGAGCCCATCACGGTAACATGCCAGTTTCCCGAATGGTCCTCGCCACTTCCTTTGTCCTCGGAAGGCGGGCAGGGTCGACCCCGCCCGCGCCCAACTGCTTTGCAGACATTAAGAACTGATATCCACATGCAACCCGATCTGACCTGCCCGCAAAGGAAGGGCATCTCTACCCTTCAGGCCCTATCAGATGCACTCAAAAGTTGCAGACAGCAGGGTCTCACGTACCCCGACTCTTGCCGGGGACCCCTTTCCAACCGCGGGCTCGGATCCAACCCAGTAGACCGACGCCACTTCCGCACCGCTACCGGGACTTCCTCTCCGCGGCCACTTTATCGCTGTAAGGGTCGATCTCGCCCGCAGGGCACCGGTATGACCTACGAAGCCGACTTCGAACCCCTGGACAACCTCTTGTACTGCATCTGGAATAGCCATTCTCCGAGTCCACGCGCCACCTCCTCTGTAGCTCCCAGACGATATGGGTGATAGCCGTTGAAACGGCGTTCCAGCTAACCTCATCCCTACACATCATCTGGACCAAATTGTCCGGAGTTGTGTCCTCACCGCATGTGGCAAGCATGCGGTCACGCATTGTGCGAAAACGCGGGCACACGAACAAAACGTGTTCCGCCGTTGCCTCTAAACCATTGCACACTGGGAATTCGGGAGAATCCGCATGCCCGAAACGGTGTTGACACTGTCGGAAGCAACCATGACCTGTAAGGACCTGTGTCAGGTGGGATGTAACTTCCTCATGACGCCAATTAATCCAACTATCTACCCTCGGTATCAACCTATGGGTCCACCTTGCTTTGGTGGAACTGTCCCACGCAGAGCTATCCATCCGGGACAGTGCCGCAATAGCTGTGGAGGCTCTTTTACAGACATAATCGACGTGGCTACCGAAGGTAAGCTTATCGTCGATCATCACGCCCAAGTGTTTGACGGAGCACTTTGATAGGATAGTGCACTCTCCTACACTGATCTCCGTATGCTGATCCGACTTCCGGTTGTTAACAACCGTCACCTCTGTCTTGTGGTGAACCAGCTTCAGTTTCCTGGACCGCATCCACACCTCCACAACCTTGATCGAGTGGTCGGTAGTCAACTACACCTCCTTCGAGCGTAATGTCGTCTGCAAATCCGACAATCTCCACTCCAACTGGGTACTCTAACCTCAACACCTCGTCGTACATGACAATCCATAACACCGGACCCAGGATGGAACCTTGCGGGACTCCTGAGGTTATGTGAAAGCACTTCCGACTCACCTCCGTGTCGTAAACTAGTATACGATTCTGAAAATAACACCGTTCAACACTAAATTTTGTTATGGGATAAGAAAAAAATAACAGGGGTTTGGGACCCTAGAAGTGTCATAGTGAAAGAATTTTTGAAAAATATTGGACCGGGCTTCCACAGTTCAAAACCGAAGTTTGTATAGAGGACTTGGGGTGTTCAATTCGACACTGATTTTTCATTTGGGCCTAACTGACATTTTCGAGTTCTCTTCATCGATCCTCTCTTTGTGTTATCACAGAATGTGTATTGAGTGTTCCAAAATTTGTTGCGTGAAATGCAAAGAAGACGACTACATGTTGCTATAGAAACCAAAAGAATAATGATTTTGTTTGTTTTGATCAAGTTATTAGCAAAGACAGTCGACGAAGAGAAATCGATCAAGTCAGTTAGGCCCTTATGAAAAATCATTGTCGAATTGATATGTGCATTAGAACGCGCTGTGCATATATATATATATATATATATATATATATATATATATATATATATATATATATATATATATATATATATATATATATATATATATATATATATATATATATATATATATATATATATATATATATATATATATATATATATATATATATATATATATATATATATAGACGTTAGACAATAACGAAACTAACCCAAACACTGAAAACGCCTAAAAATATGCACGACACGTTCTAATGCGCATATCAATTGAACACCCCAAGTTCTCCATACAAACTTCGGTTTTAAACTGTGAAGGCCCGGTCCAATATTTTTCAAAAATTCTTTCACTTTGACAATTCTAGGGTCCCAAACCCCTGTTATTTTTTTTTTCTCATCCCAACACCAAATTTTGTGAAATTTTGTCGAGCAGTGTAACTTTCGAGAATCTTGTACAGGTACTCCGGTATCCCCAGACGCAAGAGCGCATCGGCAATAGCAGACCAGCTGGCGCTATAAACGCATTCCTTACATCCAGAGTCACTACCGCGCAGAAGCGAATTCCCCTCCTCTTAGGCTCGAGTTCTTTCTTGGCGGTTTTTGTACTCGACAAGATAGCGTCTACGGTGGACCTCTCCTTCCGGGAGCCGTACTGGTTGCTCGAAAGACCATTTTCGCCCTCGGTGCACCTCAACATTCTATTGAGGATGATCTTTTCGAGCACCTTCCCCGCCGTGTCAATCAAGCATATTGGTCTATATGCCGACGGGTCTCCGGGTGGTTTCCCCGCCTTCGGCAATAGTACCAGGCTCTGCCTCTTCCAAGCTTCTGGGAAAACTCCCTCGTCCAGACATTTCTGCATAGCAGACCTGAACATCTCGGGAGCCTCTGCAATAGCTACTTTTAAGCAGAGATGGCATGCACCTCAGAGCGCTAAGTGAGAAGATAAAAAAATACACATCACACACAGCCTGCAAGATGAGAAAGAGTGCGTGTAAAGAATTATCTTCTGCGTGGTCCGACTGCACGCGCTCGGCATCGTTGTCGCGTCGCGCACGACGGTGAGCGCAGGAAAGCAAGAGAAAGTACAGTCCAACACACAGCTCACATCGCAGCGCTGCGCTACTCTGTACTGAAGAGAGCCTACAACTTGCAGCTCAATCAGCGCAGATGTGTAGCACATTCCTTAAAATGAGCGAAGCTCACGCAGAAGAAGTTTGAGCTCTGCGACGTCTCACGCAGCTGGTGTGGCAACTCACACATTCGCACTCTCACGCAAAGTTTTACGGCTGCGCGATGTGTGTTTGTTGCCGGTTCACATTCGTAGCAAAACAGAGCGGCGCACATTTCATTGAAGATGTGTACGCAGAGTTGTTTATCAGTGTATCTATGCCATCTCTGCTTTTAAGGCCAGGTTCGGAACTCCGTCCGGACCTAGGGCCATACCTACGCTAAGGGACTTAGCTATCCCCGCAAGTTCCACATCGGTGACCCTCTCCTCATCGCCAGCCCCAGTCCCCGGCTGTCCTACGAAAGGAGGCCAAGGACTAGGATCATGACGCGGAAAAAGTCCTCCAATGATCCCCTCCAACATCTCTGGAGATTGCTCTGTAGGAGCCATCACACCTCTCGTCTTGGCCATAACGATCCTGTAGACTTCACCCCACGGGTTCGTATTGGCACTCTGACAGAGATCCTAAAAGCAGGCCTTTTTGCTGGCTCTTATCTCGGCCTTAAGCGCGGCTTTTGCAGCGGCGAACACCACCCGCCGTTCGTTTCGGTCTACCTCGATCCGGATGGCCATTTAGGTGTTCCGGACCGGTATCCTAGGGAGGGGCCTGATATGAGAATGCTACAAAGTCCTGCATGCGACACATCAAACTGTGGCATTTTCGATAACCTGAAGAACGTTAAACAGGAAAATAGTCTCTGACCTTAGCTGAACCGGTATTGTCCCGGTCCCCGGAACCGGTTACGGGTGTCCCGTCGAAAGTGACCAAAAATAAAAGAGAACCAAACCCATGATGGCGACACACTAAATCCGCCTTTTTCGATATCCTAATGAACAATAAGCAAGAAAATAGGCTCAGACTACATTAGAAACTATCGGTAGTGTTCCGGAACCGGTTCTGGGTGTCCCATCGGAAATGGTTAAATGTATAAGAGAACCAACCCCATACATGCCACCTGTGCTGGAAATTTCATTTCTTCATATCTAAATTCAACCACCTACAGCTCGTTTTAGAAGCAGAACCTGAGAATATGGTATATGAAAAACTTGTACGGCTAGAGCAGTTCTGCAAGAAAGTCACGGACTCTATTTTTCGAATATTTAAGGTAAATGTCACGGACTACCTTTGAAAAAAAAAAATGCCAATTGATATTCACCGTGGTGAAAGGGAACAAAATTGACCAGCTTGACGAACTGATCAAACAATTGAAAAATATTCTTTGCATTACATCAGGGGTTCCCAACCTTTTTGAGGTGGCGACCCCCTTTAAGAATTGTAAAAACATCTGGGGCCAAATGCAATTTTTCAGAAAAAAATATAAATTACATGAACGAAACCGAGTTTTTTTTTTTGGATACAGTGACGTAGCCAGAAATCTACTGTAGGAGGGATTTTCGACGATCAATGATGTTGTGTACATTCCGAAAAATGTTTATGCTGAAATTTTTTTCTGCAAATTGTGGCATTTGGGGGTGTTGGTATACAATATTAAAAATTGGTATAATTTGCACATATAAATTTAACATTTTTTTTGTAACATTGCGCCCCCCCCCCCTGGACTGCTTTCACGGCCCCCCAGGGACCGTTTGGACCACGTTTGGTGGCAGCATTCGTGTCTGAAATATACTAAAGGATGAATCAACGTTGAATTGCAAAATTAGAAATTGATCGCATAAGCCCAGAACAAAGTTTATTCAAACCCTTTTTGCGTCTAAAATAACTGCATCAAATTTTGGTGCCATTAGTTACATCCCCAAATTGCGATTGAAATATGAATGGGGTTCGTATGGGCAATTTCAATGTTTTGGATTTCTCTCAAGAGGAAGTCAAATTTGGTAGGGAAAGTGTAACCAATAAAATAAAGCCTAGGATGTACAGAAAAAAACTTTGTCGAAGACCGTAACGTGATATGATGCTTGTAAAATAAGTCAAACCCTAGCTTGTAATTATCGTAATCCGATCATTATGCCTTTCAGGCGCTGTTCATAAACTACATAGCCTTATTTTGGCAATCTCAGACATCTAGCCCCCCCCCCCTCGTAGACTTTTGTCTATACAACATTTTTGGAATTTATATGAAGCGTAGACTTTGGTCAGACCCACACGTCCCCCTTAAGAGTCTGCGTAGTTTATGGACGAGCCCTAATGATAGTGAAGGTGGTCAGCAGGCAGTCAAAAAGACATATTTTGTTCAGCTCTGTTTATGTGTTTAACGTACAAGGTCGGAATTTCTTTATTATTATTATTATTATTATTATTATTTTATTTTAATCCATCTGACTTATATCTTACGGACAAAGTATTTGGAGTACATAGCTCAAATTTTCTGGAGCACCGTTTTTTAGAACCGTTGAACGGATTTGGATTAAAATGCATCACGCTAATTGTTCAGTGGTTGTCAACAGCGTGATGCATTTTAATCCAAATCCTTTCAACGGTTCTAAAAAACGGTGCTCTAGAAATTTTGAGCAATGTACTCCAAATACCTTGTCCTTAACACCCAAAAGGCCAAGGTCATTTTCTCAACAAATTTTCAACATGAAAAATCCATAACTCTGTTGATTTTTATTAAATCCTAATGAAATTTTGAGAAAATATTCAGTTTTTATTCTAGTTTTGACCAACGTTATGGCCTTTGGGGTATTTCTATCAGAACTATATTTCTCTCTATGGAACAACTTTAAAATATTGGCAATAATTGAAACTTTATCGAAGCTGATTGTATTAGTACATTTTCTGAACACCTGGAGTCCTTCTGGATATTTCTAGGTCCCCTGGAATGCCTCCGGGAAAACCGGTGCCAGGGGACATTTTCATTTTTGCTCCAAAACATACCGTGCGGCAGCTCATTCTTCATGATTTCCCGTCAATAGGATTATTCAAGATGTAAAAATAGTCATTGACCATTTTGGTCACTTCTGGAACATCCGGAGTGCCCTGGTGGAACCTGTAGTAGAGGACAATTGCATTTTTACTCCATAATATACCGTGCGGTAGCTCATTCATTTCCCGTCAATAGAATTATTTTAGCTGTAAAAATGGTCGTTAACCGTTTTGGCCACTCCCAGAACATCCGGGGTGCCCTGGCGGAACCTGTTGTAGAGGACGCTTGCATTTGTACTCCAAAATATACCTTCATAGCTCATTCTTCATGATTTCTCGTCAATAGGATTCTTATAGCTGTAAAAATAATCGTTGTTCGTTTTGGCCACTTTTTATTTAACATTTAACATTTAACATTTATTTACATATAAAAATACAATTACAATTTCACAAGAGCACTTTCCAGTGAGCATTATAGCTCTTTTAAGGAAGTGCTAGAGAAGTTCTTAATCTACTAAATAGTAATGTTACAAAGATCATAATGTACATTCGTATGCAGAAAAAAAGCAATTCAAGATTGTAATGTTTTATACTAATTTGATAGTTGACAACGATGGTGGGCGGTGGATGGTGGACGGTGGTTGGTGGGCGGTGGATGGTGGGCGGTGGATGGTGGGCGGTGAGTGGTGATCGATGGGTGGTGAGCAGGGTGGTCCGACGGCTGGCGGAGAAAAAGCAGATACAAAACGGTTTAATGTTCTTAATTGACAAACCATATTATTTGAGATTTGTAGGATTACAGCATTATCCAAGGTAACGTACAAGATTTTGTTTCAAATGTTTTCTCAATGATTTTTTGAAGATTTTCAAACTTGCACAGTTTTTACATGCAGCTGGCAGGTCATTGTACATTTTACTTCCTGCATACACGATTTTTTTTCTGCCAAACTCCGTTTGAAGTCTTCCGATAACTAAGTTTCCGTCGTTCCTGGAACCTCTCGTCCTAACAATCCTTCTAACTTGTGTGTTATGGTGCGTTGAAGTATCGGTGATGATTTTTCGTACTTGTACAAGAATTTGGAACGCTTGCAATGCTTTTACTGGAAGCACTGAGTCCGCTGCTTCAGTGTAGAGTATAACGGTTGAATACAGTCTCGGTTTGCCATTTATTATCTTTAAGCATCTGTTTTGAATCACTTGGAATCACTCTTAAAACAGATTTACTGGCTGAACCCCAACATGTTACTAAGTACATCAGTCTGGAGTTGAAAAGCGTGTGATACAGTTTAATCATCCAGTTTTTGGGAATGAATCCAGAAATTTTCCGAAATATCCCGCAAATTGAGCTTAGCTTTATTTTTAGCATGTCGACATGAGCAGACCATTTCAAAGTAGAATCCAGTACAAGTCCGAGAAACAAGTATTCGGTGACTTCTTCAATTACGAACCCATCAACTTCCAAGCTATCGCGCGGTGGAAGCCGTTTACGGGCAGAGTGGAAAATCATATACTTAGTTTTGGCAAGATTTAGAGACAGTAGGTTTGTGTTGAAGAAACTTCGTAATAACAGAATGTCTTCTTTGATTTGCCTATGTAGCTCCTCGACGTAGGCTCCTTCATATAGCAGCGAAGTATCGTCAGCGAAAAGTCGTAATTTTCCCTTTAAAGGTAGCTTAGAAATATCATTTATGAATAGTAGGAAGAAGATGGGACCTAGGTTGCTGCCTTGGGGTACGCCTGTTCTTATCTCACCATGGGGGCTTTTACATTCTCGAACCACAACAAATTGCCGACGGTTCATGATGTAACTAGTTATCAACGATCTGGCAATGCCTCTAAATCCCAATACATCTAGTTTGTCGATCAGCATTCTATGGTCAATAGTGTCGAACGCTTTCTTAAGGTCGATAAAGAGTGCGGAAGCCAACTTTTTGCAGTCAAGAGAATCATAAATGTTATCCACTAGATCACTACAAGCTGTCAGCGTGCTAGAACCGCTTCGGAATCCATATTGTAGCTCACTAATTATACCAAACCTTTGCACAAATTTTGTGATCCTATCGGCTAACAATTTCTCCAAGATTTTATCCATAACGGACAGACAGGATACCGGACGATAGTTGTTAAGATCCTTATTGTTGCCGGACATGTATATTGGAACCACACGAGCAAGCTTAAGACAATCAGGATACTGACCGGTACAAATAATTTCATTGAACACATCTGAGAGTAGTCGAGCGAAGAATTCGAAGTGAGTTTTGACGAAGTTCACGGGTATATTGTCAGGACCAGCTGACTTTTTTGAGTCCAATTTGTTAATGAGAATCAACACCTCATTTACTGTTGTCGGAGTTAAGTAGAAAGAATTCTGCTGGGGAACAAGTGTACGAAACTTGTTAATGTTCATATCACTGTTGATGTTGGCTGCTAATGATGGTCCGATATTACAGAAGTAGTCGTTGAAAGCAGCAGCGATGTGATTTGTATCCGAAACGAGCTGACCGTCAATCTGAACCGATGAAATACCTTGTTTTTTCTGGTACTTTCCGAGATTAGAGTTGATGAATCTCCATGCTGTCCTAGTATCGGCTCTTTCAAGTTGTTTGTAATAGTAATCTCGTTTGCATTTCGTTTTCTTTTCTTGGAGTAGTTTTGACGCACGTTGAAGCATTTGCATTTGCAACGTTTTGTGGAGAGCGGTGGTATTTGGACAACGCGTTTTCTTTAATTCGTATCAATTTCATCAAGTCGTAGGTCATCCATGGGCAGTTACCTTTCAATGTTGCTTCTAAAGTGACTATTTTAGTACATTTATCAGATAGTTCATTATACTTTCTTATTACATATTCTAACTTCCCGTTCGCATCACAATCTGAAGGAATTTGCATGCTTGATTGCAAGAACAGTTCGTTGAGTTCGGTGTGATTAACCACCCTTTTCGTAAAGGTTTGTTTGCTTACTCTGTCTTGAAGACGCAGATTAGTTGCGATTAGACAATGATCGTTGAAGTCATTGAAAACTGTTTCGTTAATCACGTTTCCAACAATTCGTCCAGAGTACGCAACATGATCCAGGATATTCCCGCTTATTTTTCTCGTGATCATCGTGTTTGTTACAAAAATGTTGTATGATTCCAAAAGTCTAGTGTATTCTGCGACAATGTTGTTTGATGCTAAATTAATGGGAATATTCATGTCTCCAAGCAATAAGCATTCCTGATTGCTATTGCTAGTCGCAATCATGGCTTCGATTTCGGACAAAAATCGTCTGGCATCAAAACTTGGTGGTCTGTACACAGCGTGAACCTGCAACTGCTTTCCTTTAGTTAACAGTTGAATATGAATGTGATGGAAGCCATCAATTGTTCTGTTCGAGCACAGATTGAACTTTAAATCGTTTCGGATAAATAAGGCCAATCCCCCATGCTGGTCGTCTCTACACGAGAAAAATCCCGTATATCCGTTCAAAAAGTACAGTCCAGTCTTATCATTCGTCAGCCAAGTTTCGCCCAAAACAATGATATCCACTCGTTCCCGAAAGCGATCCAATAATTCTCTCACGCGATCAAATTTGGACAATTCATTCAGTCCCCTGATGTTTAATTGAATGACTTTGACAGTTGTATTTGTATTCAAAGAGCTTTTATTTCTCAGCCAAGACTCTACACAATCATGATAATAATTTTTAAACATTGAATCTATCACGTTCTTTATGCCCGAATTTATCTCCCTTAACGTCGCTTAGCCGATGGTTCCGGAATGGGCGATGACTGCATAGACGAGTTCATTGAATTATCCAGGTTTCTCTTGGTGCCGGTGCGTTGCAACCCCAGTATATCCGATTGGGAGCGGATGAGTTCGATTTTCGAGTGTTCATTCCTTTTGGCCAAAACAACACCATTCCGTCCTGGCCAGACAAACTTGAAGTTTAAGCTATCTTGCAGATCTCGTACTTGTTTATAGAGCTCCATACCGCGTGGGGTTAGTTCATCGCGTAAAACTATCTTCCGTGTACCATCCGCCAGCGAATGGTCGACAGCCTTGGACAGTAATGGACCGAAGCTACGCTTCTTAGCAATTAGCTCTTCCTTGTACTGCTCTTTCGCAAACACAACTTTAATCGGCGCTGTATCGGCATTTCGTTGTTTAGCTTCAATTGATGACAGCCGCTTTGCTTCCAGAATCGCTTCCTCGGGTAACTCATAACCAACCGCTGCTGACACTTGTTCGACGATCTGGCTGACATCTTCATCCTTCTTCATCGGTATCCCCAACATGATCATATTTCTGGTCAAACTCATTCTGTTCAAACGATCAACCTCCAACTCTAGTTCGTTGACAGTGTTGCACAGCTGGTGATGTTTTTTCTTCAGTTGCTCAGCATCTGATCTTAGAGAAGCCTGATCCTGCTTCAAAGATTTCACATCGGTAAGAAGGGTATCGAGTTTATCGGCCAGAAAGTTTTGAAACTTTTCCATTTCAGAGATAGTGTTTCTCATGTCTTGCACCTCTGAACGAGTTCCTTTGACTTCCGTTAGTACCATGCGTAGTTCTTTCAGTACTTCAGGGTCAGTCGATGAGCTTTGTGATGCCCTTTGGAAGAAATCCTGGCACTCCAAGGAGCAGAAGAAATCCTTTGCTTTAAGCTTCCGTATGGCACTTCCAAAGATGTTTCTGCACTTGAAATGTTCGCATTTATGGCATTGAGCACATTCGATCACTTTTTTTGGATCATTTTCTTCTTTTTTACAAGAAACGCAGTAGATTATATCTTCGGACATTGTTTACAAATTGATACGACACTGACAAAAACCGAACTGATACTTCCGGAACATCCGGAGTGCCCTGGCGGAAGCTATAGTAGAGGACACTTGCATTTTTACTCCAGAACATACCGTGCGGCAGCTCGTTCTTCATGATTTTTCGTCATTAGGATTGTTTTTGCTATGAAAATGACCATTGACCGTTTTGGCCACTTCCTAAACGTCCGAGGTGTCCTGGCGGAACCTGTAAAAAAAGGATACTTCCACACTTATTCCAAAACATACTGTGTGTGACAGCTCAATCTTCATGATCTTCCAAGATCAGGATTCTTATAGCTATAATAACTGTCAATGACTGTCTGTCAGTCTGTCATTCATCCTTGTGGCCACTCCCTGCACTTGTGGAGTGTCCTAGTGGTGACTGTAGTAAAAGACCTTGCACTTTGCCTCCACAACTCATCGTGCGGTTGCTTGTTCTTTATGACTTTTTGTCAATATGACTCTTATAACTATAAAAACGGTCGTTGACCATTTTGGCCATTTCCGGAACATCCAGGGTGCCCTGGTGGAACCTGTAGTAAAGGATTTACTTGCATATTTACTCCTAAATATACTGTGCGGTAGCTCAATCTTCATGATTTTTTTTTATGTTTAGGATTCTTATAGCTATGAAAATTATCATGGACCATTTTGGTCGCTCCCAACATTTGCAGGGTGTCCTTGCGTAATATGTAGTAATCTAATGTGTGATGAATTAGCATTATGGTAAAGTTCTCGAATGAAAAGAAATGAAAATAATGTAATAACCTAACGCTATCCAACTTAAACAGTTTTATCGTTTCATATAGATGAAAGACTCTCCCTTGTTGTTACCTCCGGATTGAAACAAACGTCAAAAGTTGCCTGGTGATGTGAATATAAGTAAGACCAACACTTAATCACTTTTTCCTTCAAAAGATGCCTCCAGGGATTCCTCCAAGAATACTTGCTGGGATTGCTACAGGAATCTATGCTGGGATCCATGTTGTACTGTGATTTTTTCAGGAATTGCCGATGGATTCTTGAAGGTGTTTCTCCAATGCTTCCTCGGTGTTTTTTCTGAGATTCCAACATAGATTCCTCCTGGAAACCCTTCGAGAATCAGTGTTGAGATTCCTCCAGGAATTTCCTTGGGATTTCGTCCATGCATTTCTATAAGAATCTCTTCTGATATTTTTCTAATAATTTTTTCAGTCATTCCTCCTTCGAAACCTCTGGAAGTTTTTCTTTTGAATTTCCTTTAGGAATTCTTGCAGGTATTTCAGGAAATTCTACTGGAACTAACAAATAAATTTATCAAGAAATGCATTCAACAATATCAGGAAGGATTTCTCTTATATTTCCTTGCAGATGCGCCGACGTGGTCAAATTATTGGGGGGGGGGGGGGCAAAGCCTGTTTTTAGTGATTTTTTGTATGGCAAAATTAAAAAAAAATCGTCAAATATTGGGGAGGCAAACCTATGCTTGACCCCCCCCCCCCCACTTAGTTAGCGCCAATGCCTCCTTGAATTACTCCGTGGATTTATACAGAACTTATATAGAAGATTTCCTAAGGATTCATTCAGGATTTCCTCATATGATTCCTTCACGAAATCCTGCTGGTTCTTTGAAGCTCTACTGAGGATGCGTCCAGGGATTTCTCCATCTAAGGATTTCATAATAAAAGCATCTCTATGGATGCCTTCAGTTATTTTTCAACTCTACCATGCTATCTAAGAAATTCTCTGTTAGTTTCTCCACGATTTCACTATAAATTTCCCCGTACGCTTTCGTCTATATATTTTCTGTGTTTACTTCATAATTTCTTCATAGATTTTTTACGGGAACATCTTTTTGTATTGCTTCAAGAAATGCTTTCGATTCATGCTAGAATTTCTCAAGCCATTTCTTCTGGGATTCCTCCAGAAATTGCTCCTGATATAAACCCGGAACTATTTCAGGTATTCCTCCGTGGATTTCTTCGAAGACTGCGATTTCCTCCTTCAGTGTCAATGTCACGGCAAATCATGACGAATGAGTTGCGGCACTTACAATTGGAGTAAAAATGTACGTGTCCTCTTATACAGGTTCCGCTAGGGCACCACAGAAGTGATGGTCAACGATAATGTTAGCTCAGTATCATAACGTCCGAGGCAATAATGTCCCAGGAATTTATGGCGCATTTTTCCGTGGCATAACTTCCAACATGCAGCTACGTCATAAGGTCCAAGGAAAGAAGGCACATAGGATTTTATGACACATCAAATCCTTTGGACGTTATTTCGTATAAACATCTGCCATGGGAACCGACACATTATTGCCCGCATGTTTAGGTCAGGCTCCGAATTTTTTTATGGCTATAGATATTCTATCTTGGAAAATAATGAAGAGCAAACTTCTGCATAGTATGTTCTTTAGTAAAAATTCGAATAAGTTAGCCACGTCGATGAAGGCTCTCACCATGGCGGAAATCGGTTCATAAAAGTCAAATTGTGAACGGTGAAACGGCTTCGCAAGCATCCGGTCAAGTGTCCAAAGTTGAATACGTGTAGAAGCAATTAACGGCAACTGTGCCAGAAGGTTCGGACAATCTATATCGCAGTTCAGGATTTGTGCAACAGTCACTGCTTGTTGGATAGTCCGACGACGCTCCAGAGTGTCGATGCCTACCAAGCGGCAGCGCTCAACGTATGGCGGGAGATTAGCGCGATCCCGCCAAGGTAGTAATCGTAGGGCGTAGCGTACAGACCGTTTTTGAATCCGTTCAAACCTATTGATCTAGTTTGCTTTATATGGACTCCAGACAACTGAGAACGTTTCTATGAT
Source organism: Aedes albopictus (assembly GCF_035046485.1). Taxonomy (NCBI): domain Eukaryota; kingdom Metazoa; phylum Arthropoda; class Insecta; order Diptera; family Culicidae; genus Aedes; species Aedes albopictus. The sequence continues at coordinate 485,512,001 of NC_085137.1, read as the reverse complement.
TGAACGAACCAGCGAGCAGTACAGCGATTTGAGGCAGTGGATATCGGTGAAATCTTTAGCCGTCCTCATAATGAAGCCTAGCTGTCCATTGGCGCGATCGATGATCTCTGCGCGGCGATCGTTAAATGTTAGTTTGGTGTCAAGCATCCCGATTCCGAAAATATATTCGTTCGACGCTCAGTTTCGCGATTCTTTGGGCCTCGCTTCAACAGTGAATTTTAGTAGACGGCTAATAAATGTCTCTTTATGTAGAAATTGAAAAAAAAAATGTATTTCAGACAAAGTTTTTGAAATTTTTGTATGTTTGCAAAAGCTTTGATAAGTTTTACTAAAGATTTCAGTTTGGATGTTTTGTCAAAAATCCAAGTGTGTTATTTCTTACGAGTAAATATTATCGGTATTTTCGGTCCAATTGATTGGTGCATATGTAGGATAATTTTGTTGAATTTCTGAAATAGTTAGTGTCGAAAAAAAAGTTGCACTGGTTAAAAAAACAAAAAATGCAAAGTTTCTTCAAAATACAAAGAATTATTACCCATAAAGTTTCATTGTATTCTGAAAGGATGAGTTTGCGTGACATTCGTCAGCTATATCTAATGACAAGATTACCTAGATAACCATCACTACACAAAATTCTTTCTCGTGAGTTTTGATAAAACATAGACCTCCACTATTTTTAAGATGAACAGTTGGCTCTTTTATAAGAAGCTACTACTGTTTTCACATCAACTGTCCTGTATCCAATCCAGTTAATTTTCAACAATTTTAATGCTTACATACTATACGCTTTAAGCATACCGAAAATGAACTTAAGTGTTGAGAAGATAATCTGTAACGTAAGACGCTTACTGCCGTGACATCAAAAATAAGAAAGGTTCCGGGAAAATCTCGTAACTCAGTCAAACAACACATGTTGAACATTGTACAAGAATTGTACCATCATTAGTTACCAGTGCGTGAATTCTCATACCCCGGGGGATTTCGCAGAAAATTTTCATCTCCATTACACACATACATACACACACCTATTTATCCCATATGCCTGTTATCCCTTGACCTCAACACCCAAAAATAATTTATACCGGAAACAACTTTATCGCTTTCCCTTTTCCCGTTGAAGAAACTGCCCTGAACCTATAAATAGGCTCCCGTGCGCTGCGCATCTCCGCCGCCTTAAAGACTAATCCATAAAATGAGAATGAGAAAGAAGGCTCACCTGTATCCTGGCGGCAACCCGCTCGTTGTGGTACCGGTCCGGGACGAACCAGCCGCGGGTCGATCCGGTCACCAGAACGATCCCGAGCAGAAAGAAGCACACGAAGGCCACTATGACGGCTTTGGCCCGACCGGACACTACCATCGCCATGATGATGACGGTGTTGGATTGTTGTTTCACTCACTTCCTGTTCGAACGATTTTCACAATTAATCGCCTTGGCCCTTTTTTCTCTCTCTCTCGCTCGGTGCAAGGATATTCGAGGTTTAATTATCGGGCTCGGTGTCGGAAAAAAAATATTGCACTTTAATTGATTAATCCGACATTTGCACCGGCGATTTTTCAACTTTTCGACCACCCATAGCGATGCCGCTGCGTTTCGGGAAATTTATTCCGCAATTATTCATCGATTGATAGAGCAAACAGGGCATCAATTTTATTTATTCAATGTGGTGCATTTTGACGAGAGTTTTTTTTTGTATTATTCTCCGAACGGGGATTGAGTTCCGGCTATTTATTTTACTTTCGAGACGTGAAATTGATGAGATTGAATTAAGCGACGGCGGATCGAGGCATACATGAGGGCGCTCCGGCCCCAGCTGGTTGCCTATGGGTAGGCGCAATTTTTCACTAACTTTTTTCTCCAATTGCTTCGACGCTGGATAACGGCGCGGCTGGAATATTCAATCACTTTCAGCTCACTTCCGTGGCCGCGTGGTACGAAGGGTGCCCGTCGTCGTTGTCGTCGTCGTACCGATTAAGCTTTCCGTGCCTCGGAGTAATAACACTTTTTCTTCGGGTCGTTTGCACTTTCCACCTCTTTTGCTTTGAGTTGCCTAAATCCAGGCGGGCGGCGATAGAGGGAGTTGTCTGATTAATGGAGACACACTTTTCTTTTTCTCGGGTTTAATTCAGGGTGCCCACATACATGAACTCGGGGCAGCACCGGACTCCGGGGGAAACCCAATTAGGGTTGAATGTTTTCGGGAACCTTACGTGGCTAGTACAAGGTAGCTCTTAATGTTAATCGCTTAATTATTTAATTAGGTTTCTCTCTGCTTTCGGTAGGTAATTTCAGTGATAAATCTCCAACAATAAGTAACGCAGGTTGGAAATTTAGAAGAGATTGAACAATAAATATTCGACTCGGTCTCAGTTCAAATCCCCATAACTTCCGACTCAAAATAAACTCTCGTAAAACTTTTAAAATTTAACGATTTTGAATTTTATACCTTTTCACTAAAAAAAAGCTCTCATTCGATCAACATCCACTTAATTGACTCTCGCACGAACGAAAACTTCCGCAATTAAAACTTTCTCCCGCGTTTTCTTCGATAAACTCATAAAATTTCACCTCGCCACTCAACGATATCACAGAACGTATTGATTTTCGCCTTGCCCAGCTTACATCATCGAACGCCACCACCCAATTCCCCACAAATCCGTGTCCGATTTCCTCTTCGAACGGAATCAATAACACCCCTGCAGGCAGCTAATCACACGCCCCCGAATGTCCTGGGGAGCGACCAGCCGACCGAGATTGCGCTTCCAGAACTTCAGTTCCAATCAACTCCCGAGGGCGACGACACTTATTCAATTATGCTAATTATCTTCGGAATCTTCGGACCGGCAGCAGTAAGCACTTTTTGCTTTCCCCTCGATTCCCGTTTCACACCGTGGTTACTACTGCTGTTCATCAGTATCAAATTTTGGTCACGTTTCAGGTTTCTTCCTATTTGGAGGCTATTATTTTGTGGCACACGACGACGGTACATTGACGCTTCACTGGCTCATTTGGCGACGGGTGGTTTTCTTTTCGCCAACAAAAGAGAAGAAAATGCTGACGGCCGACGATGACGGACGAGAAGTTTTCCTCAGGGTCAGCCAAAAACTGATGGGTGTTTTCGATCGGACGTGCGTTTCTGGAAATAAAGCTTGAGTTGTGTTATATTCCCGAGTTTCGGTTCCCAAAAAGTGGCGATTGGTAGCGGAATTGAGCTTTTAATGACTTTACGTGTTTTATTTTGAAATTTATGCCGGCGAAAAGCTGCAATTTATCTAAAAAGTTTTACCGGCTTCTTTACTTTTTATTCTGCTTGAAATACTTGAACCACGAAGACATCACCATGAGACAATTTGATGTTCCCCCATTATCCAAACATTCGGTATCCAATGCTCAATTTTTGACAGTTCAGCAAGTTGGATTGCGTGCACTATCGCGCGATTACACTACTGAGCGCTACCTACAAGATACTCTCTCAAATGTTATGCCACCGTCTATCACCGATTGCAAGAGAGTTTATGGGGCAATATCAAGCTGGATTTATGGGTGAACGCACTACAACGGACCAGATGTTCGCCATCCGCCAGGTGTTGCAGAAATGCCGCGAATACAACGTGCCCACACATCACTTGTTCATCGATTTTAAATGGTATCATAAATCGATCGAGAACAACCATGGTAGATTATGCACGAATACGGGTTCCCGGATAAACTGATACGATTGATCAAGGCGACGATGGATCGAGTGATGTGCGTAGTTCGAGTATCAGGGTCACTCTCGAGCCCCTTCGAATCTCGCAGGGGGTTACGGCAAGGTGATGGTCTTTCGTGCTAACATCGCATTAGAAGGTGTTATAAGGAGAGCGGGGATAAACACGAGTGGAACGATCTTCACAAAATCCGTTCAGCTGCTTGGTTTTGCTGATGATATTGACATTATAGCTCGTAAATTTGAGACGATGGCGGAAACGTACATCCGACTAAAGAGTGGAGCCTGCCGAATCGGATTGATCATTAATGTGTCAAAGACAAAGTATATGATGGCAATAGGCTCAAGGCAGGAATTACAGAGCCCGCCACCCCGAATTTCTATCGACGGCGTTGAAATCAAGGCGGTTGAAGAATTCGTGTACCTGAGTTCACCACCGACAACGACACCAGCAGAGAAATTAAGAGACGCATTGTGGCAGGAAATTGAGCTTATTTTGGATTCCGCAGAACTCTACGATGGAACAAAGTTCGCCGTCACATGAAGTTAACTATCTACAAAACGGCTGATTAGACCGGTAGTCCTCTATAGGCACGAAGCATGGAGCCTACGTGCAGAGGACCAACGCGCCCTTGGAGTTTTCGAACGGAAGGTGTTGCGTACCAGCTACGGCGGAGTGCAGATGGAAGACGGGACTTCCTCCTCTCCTCTCCTTGGCGTAACGTCCTCACTGGGACAAAGCCTGCTTCTCAGCTTAGTGTTCTATGAGCACTTCCACAGTTATTAACTGAGAGCTTCCTCTGCCAATGACCATTTTTGCATGCGTGTATCGTGTGGCAGGCACGAAGATACTCTATGCCCAAGGAAGTCAAGGAAATTTCCTTTACGAAAAGATCCTGGACCGACCGGGAATCGAACCCGTCACCCTCAGCATGGTCATGCTGAATACCCGTGCGTTTACCGCCTCGGCTATATGGGCCCAGGGGGGAAGACGGGACTTGGAGGAGGCGAATGGACCACGAGCTGCATCAGTTGTTGAGAAAACTGACCATCGTCCACCCCACGAAAATCGGGAGGCTACGGTGGGTGGGTCACGTCACTAGGATGTCGGATAGCAACCCGTCTAAAATGGTTCTCGAGAGTCACCCGACCGGTACAAGAAGGCGTGATGCGCAGCGAGCTAGATGGGTCGATCAAGTACAGGACGATCTGCGGACCCTTCGCAGAGTGTTGAACAGGAGACACACAGCCATAGACCGAGTGAAATGGAGACGGCTACTATGGCACGGTCCATAAACTACGCAGACTTTTTTTAGGCCATCTCACAACCTCACCCTCCCCACCCCCCCTCCCGTAAACAAAATTTTCGAAATTTATGAAGCGTTGACTTGTTGACTTTGGCCAGACACCTAACCCCTTCCCTATGCACAACAGAGGCCTTTCAGACCTTAGTCTGACCGGTAAGTAAGATAAGGTAAAGCCTTAAATGGTTTATGGCTTTGAAACAAATACTCAGTCGCGAACAGAATCTGTGAGGCACCAAGGCAAACTTCCCAGTATTATCTCTCACTGCTTTAGGGTAGTCAACTTTTACTACCCGCGTGACTTGTGGGTCAGCCAAAACACCAACTACAAAAATCAAAACACAACAACAAGTGCCAACGGGCATTCGCAACTAAACACTGGGCAGTGGGCACTGATCAGGGAAATTTGCTGGAGTAACTCGATGTTCCAGTTGACCATCAATCAATTTGGAAGATCCAGAGAACTGCAAGATGGAAGACAGCGACGAAGGCGATCGTGTAAGCGTCGCTATGAAGACATTAGGCGTATTAACTGTTGCAAATCCGGAAAAAGTGGAGTGAATAAAGCTGAGTGGTGTTATTTAAAAGTGACTGAAAGAATCATTAGATCAGGTCTATGGAAAAACGAAGCCTATTTGCTTTAGCCAATCAAGTGGTCGAAAGCCACACGTGACGGCCTATCAACCCAAGTTACACGCTTGTCACAGAGGAATCAAGGCAGCGCAGGTTTTGTTAAGTAGAAGTCACTAAAAGTAACAGCTGTGACTTACTCTTCTGTGACAAGTGCGTTACTTGGGAAGCTCAATTCCAGTAAATCCCTAAGGGGCTGTTCATAAACCACGTAGACCAAAATTTGGCCATCTCAGACCCCCCCCCTCCCCCCTCGTAGACTTTTGTCCATACAAATATTTTGAAATTTGTATGGAGCGTAGACTTTGGCTAGACCCCCCCCCTCCCCCAAAAAAGTCTACGTGGTTTATGAACGGCCCCTAAACAAATCATTGATGAACAAGAGAAGGGGTAGATATTGTCCACACACAACCCTGTACACAGTATGAAAGACGCGAACAGAGAGACAAACAAAGAAGCTGAATGCGTTAAACCCGAGAATCTTAAAGTCCTAGGTAAACAGTCAACTGATGAATGCAAAAGTCCCAGGTACGAAACAAAAGGACTAAGCTGGTCATATTCTACTGGGGAATTCGAAGGTACCTGGTAAGATGGCAGAAGCTGATAGAAAGCTTTCCGGAATCTGAACTTCCACTTCTTCCTGAAATCCGTCATTAACGGTGGTTGGGAATCACGGAAAATACCGCAGATACGTATAGGAATAATACAAAAAGACAATTCGACTACAACTCTAGCAACACAACTTCTTTTACTGGCTTAAGGCTCAAGTATCAGAAAATAGGGAACTTCAAGCAGTTTTTTCATTGTAAATCAAAAGAATTGGTAAACAAATGTTAGTTTTGACCGAGAAAACTGTTCGAATAAGTGTAATCAGTTTCGTACCTTTTAATTCCGCCCTATGTTGCTTATCCTTTGACAGATACGCGTATTTCAACTGCCACTATTGTAATCTTCCTCAGTGAGTGGATAACTACTGACACTGAGGAAGATTACAAGTGGTAGTCGAAATACGCGTATCTGTCAAAGGATAAGCAACATAGGGCGGAATTGAAAGGTACGAAACTGATTACACTCATTCGAAGAGGGTATTCTGCTTAGAGGGTTCGAAAAGTCGGTACAAGAACGAGAAAACTGCTTCGAAATGTTTTTTTAAAAAAAAAAAGACACGGACACGTTCAATGCTTCCAGTGACCTTTTCGCTCTTTGAAGGAAGCACGACACTAGACAACGGACTAGCATGCAACGCCCAGTGGCACAGCCGAAAACTTTTCCTGACAGCTGCGGCGGGAATCGAACCCGCGCTCCTCAGCACGATGCGACTAAGAGCTTGGTGACCCTAGCCGCACGACCACGGAGCCGCACAAAATGTTTGATGATGACGATTTTTTTTTTTTTTTTTTTTTTTTTTTAAAAAGTGAAGTTTTATTTGTCAGTTCATGTTTTACAGTTTTGAATTTAAAAATCTAAATCTAGGTAGAAATTCAGAGCATTAACATCAATTCTAGCGTTACAATCATTAACGATCACTTCAATGGCGAATTGTTGTTGTTAATATACCATCATTATTATAGGGGAACTTATATATTTTCGGCAGTTTTGTTTTCTTCGTCATGGAAGTTTTTTTTTTAAATCTATTGAACTCGGCCTCGATACTTTACCAACCTAGCTAACTGATACGACTAACTTTTTCAGGGGATTTGGTCAACAAAACCCCCTCATAGCGAAGAGAATAAACCTGCCGACAATATCCAAAGTCACCCTCGTAGTAGAGGATCGAGGGGAAGAGATGTAAAACCGATGTTCCACAGCTTATGGCTAGTTTCCACCTGGTAAGTACTGTGTAAAAAGATAGGACAAGTAATGGTCACGTTAAACTTTTGCATTCAAAATTACTTAAGCGTTCGCAGTTGACAAGTAATTTGCAGCCAGAAATATTTGCCAACAGATGGCACTGTCATACGATGCTGTCAGTCACGTTGCTAATTTTCCGTACGGAATAATATGTCGATGTATTATTCCGTGAGCAAAAGTGACATTTCTCTTTCTTTTTTGTTTCTTCTTTCGCACCAAAGACGTCAGTGTACACAGGGTCAAATGTTTGACAAGGAAAGAACTCATCAATTTGAAGCGGAAAACGCAATGAGGCCGGCAACGGAATGAGGAAGCACTGCGGTATCACGCCCGAAACCGGTCGACGTAAAGGTAATTTTAATCTTTTCTTGACGATTGTAAGAACGATAAGTGTTATGTCTTGTCTCATTTCGCGTCTCGTGTGTGACTGCGGTATGTTCTAAAAAAAATCAGCAAGTATGCCGCTGCGGTAAAACACAATGAGCGCAGATTTCCTGCGGTTAATTTCAAAACAACTTCAGTTCAGTGAATTGTTTGTTTCCTGGAAGAAAGGAATTATGTGAGAATCTGCAGCATTGTTCTTGCTCTGTCTTGTTCTATCGAAAGAAATCTGAGGTTTCCTAGTTCTCGAAAATTCCTATAAGAGTTCTTTCAGGAGTTCCCAAATATTTCCTCTAGAACAGCGCTTCCCAAACTGTGCGCCGCGGCGCCCCGGTGCGCCGTGAACATTTCGCAGGTGCGCCGCAGGCTTTTGAGCCAAACAAGGAAAAAAAAACAGAATTTAATATGGGAATGTCTTTTTATTTTTTTTATTTTTAGAAATTCCAATCTTCGTATATTCTATGTAATTTCTGGTAACCTCTTAAGTGGCTACAATGGGCTGTAACTTTGGTTCTAGTGCTCCAATCTTCATGAAATTTGGAATGTGTATTGTCTAGCTAGTATACCTTCAGTTAGAAAGTTAGATTTTTCTCCCTAAAAAAGTCTTGAAACATTTTTATTTCCGAATTTGTAAAATTCCAAGTTTAATGAAATTTTTGTTGAGATTTTAAACCTGATTTTTGGATTTCCAATGCATCAGTTGAGTTGTCAATTTCCAAACAGCATGTAATCAAAAGTAAACATTTCAAAAATTTTATTAAAGTTTTTACATATTTCAAAAATAATTTCCGTCAGTCTCCCGATCTTTATGTTGTTTCTTGCTTTTCGGGAAAACCTTTTTGCTATTATTACTATCTCAGAATACTTTTGCAAGTTGTCTTTTTTGTGCTAGTAGGTCACACCCAAGGTCACATTTTAAAGTTGATTATCTTGATGGAAACATAAGAGATCGAAATCTTTGTAACTTTTGATCTCATTAAGATCTTTTCCGAAGCTCTTTGAGGAACGGGACATTGAGACTTTTTTTTTATAAAGTTTGTACCCCAAAGACACTCCTTACAGTCAATCAACTTTTGGAATATTCGTGCAAAAGTAGTCATCCAAACTTCATGCGGAAGATAGCCCTTCAAGCTTTCCTCAAGAGATAATGATCAAATGCATGGTAATGAATAAACCATCATCAACCTTTTCCTAAATATTTTAGTTTTGTATCTAAGTTTGCTGAAATTTTTATACTACATACTTGATTTAACATTTTGAAAGTTTGAAATTCACGCAAAAATTATCAAAGTATTCCACCAGCAATGCTGGTTTTGGTTGAATTATTATAAATCAGCAGCTAGCTTTAGATGTTGAAGTTTCTGACATATTTGTTTAGTTTGTGCGATAAATAAATATGACTATTTATATTTCACGTGTATTTATGAAATCCTTAAGCATTTTTTCTCAAAAAGACATTTTGAGAAAATAAATTTTATTTGGATTTTGAGAAAACAAGGTAATTCTTCACAATGTAAAATTTAAATATTTGAGCTGAAGGTTGTTTCAAAATAATGACAACTTTCTGTATAAAAAAAAATGTTGGTGCGCCGCGACATTTTTGAAAATTTCAAAAGGCGCCACGATAGTAAAAAGTTTGGGAACCTCTGCTCTAGAATGTCCCCCAGGAGTAAACGGGAATTCATCCAGAAGTTCTCTTCCAGTTCTTCCTCCAGGAGATTATCCCTCCGGAGTTACCCGGATATTCTCGTGGGAGTTCCCTGGGAATGCCTCCAAAAGTTCCCCGTTAATTCCTTCAGGTGTTTGCCGGGAGTATATGATATACACTCAGGCGAATGAAGGGGAAAAAGCAAATACACGAAAATTATGGCAGCGTTCATCGTTGTTCACGTTCACCCGTTGACTCATGCGGTACGGGACTGCAATCGCAAGGCGAATGTCTTGAAAGGATCACACGTGAATGTATTCCTTCAATCGCGGCGATTCTTTCGTTTCGTTCGTCGTACTGCTGCTGATGCTGATGGTGCTAGTTTTATCTAATCCTGGGTTGGGGGTATTAAGCAATTGCGTGTTTTAACTAATTAGGAAATTAACTAGTATCGATGGTAAATATGAAAGGGTCTATAGATATCCACGTAATTTGAAATCAGGCAATTTTACTAGTGCATGTGGATAACATCGCCAAACGTACATTATTTTTTTGGGCTTATAGCAAAGATGGGCAAATTTCTGATTTGGGCCTGTCCATAAACTACGTAGACTCTTAGAGGGGGACGGGGGGGGGGTCTGGTCAAAGTCTACGCCTACGCTCCATACAAACTTCGAATATTTTGTATGAACAAAAGTCTACGAGGGGGGAGGGGGTCTGAGATGGCCGAAAAAAGTCTACGTAGTTTATGGACAGCTCCTTTAGGGAAACAATATTATAATATAACCGGAAAGGGCAATAAATTATCAAGTTTACATACTTGACAAAGGAAAGAAAATATTGCCGCTATGTTGTACCGTGTTTTAATAGATCAGGAGAATTATTACTCTGGTTTATTATGTTTTTAATGTTAACCAAAGAATTCACTATTTCACTAATTTTGACAGTTACATTTTGGCCAAACATTACAGGGCAAACAAAAATATATTTGTCACTCTCAAAATCAAATAGGAGCAGACTGAATCAAAGAAAAAGCCGCAATGTATTTGTCAAAAGTGGTCAAATATTTATCGCTCAGGCAAACCAGGCACAAATCGGCGAGTCTGATCCTCATCAATGTCCTGGCGGCGCGGTAGACATACATGCATTCAAGTAAGGTAGAAGTATGTAGAAATATTTCCTGATAGAAAAGCTGATAGAAAGCTAGCACCGAGGCTAGCACATCTCATCATGATACATGGTACAATAGTAGATATATTTTACCGAATCAACCGTTTCCGCGCCGCACCATCTGCACAATGTCACCGACAAGGTCAACGCATTTTCCCCCTTTGCCCTCGCACGACCAAGGAAATATAACACGAATAGACATGCTTTACCTTCCCATCTAGCAATAAATCAAGAAAACGCACCAAACCCGCAAAATAATATCTATTGTCATAACAATCACGCGAATGCAATCTTTCATTCACACTGAATCTAAAATTTGATTCGTGTGTGAACGTTCGCGTAAAGATTCATTGAATCACTGCCCAACCGAAGAACCACGATCGACATGATTCAATTGCTTCGGTGCCATTCTCTTTATGCAATCTTTCTTTCTGCAGTTCATTTGTATTGAGACTCGGTGGAGTTCTTTGGAACGGATTGATCTAACCGTGAGCGAACGATACAAAGCAATCAAAACAGAGAGCGCAGTTGGCAAGATGAATGTGAGCGAATGAATTTTCCCGTGCCTGAGCATATCCAGGAGTTCCCCGTGAATTGTTGTAGGATTTCCCCGGAAATTCCTTCAGGAGTTTCCCAGGACCTCATCTAAAATTACCTCGGAAATTCCAGCTGAAGTTCACCAATAATTCCACCAGGAAGTTTCCGGGAAATTTTCCAGAAGCTCCTCTGAAATTCGTGAGCAATTCTTCCAGACTTCCTGCAGGACTTCCCCGGAGGGATTCCTGGAGGAATTTCCCGAAGGAATACCCAAAGAAATTTATGAAGCAATCACCAGAGGATCTTCTAGAGCAAATCTCCAGAAATTCCTTCTGAGATTTCTCCAATAATTCCTCCGGAGATTCCTCCAAAAGACTCCCTCAGGAATTCCCCTGGAGATTTTTCCAAGGAATCCTCGAGGAATCTCTGGGGAAATTCCTGGAGGAATCTTTGGAGGAATTCCTGGAGGAATCTCCGGAGGAATTTCTGGAGAAATTCTGGGAGGAATTTCTGGAGGAATCTCCGGAAGGTTTTCCCCGAGGAGTTTCCGAAAAAATACTGCAGGAATCTCTGGAGGAATCTTTGGAGGAATTATTAGAGAAATCTCAGGAGGAATTTCTGGAGAAATCTCCTGAGTAGGAATCTCCGGAGGAATTCCTGAATGTAGCTACCTAGAGGAATCTCCGGAGATATTATTGGAGAAATCTCCCTGATGCCTCTCCTGATGTAATCTTAAAAGAAAATCCTGTAGAAATACCAGAAGAAACTATAAAATCCCAAAAGGAATTCCTTGACGATTCATAAGAAACGCCCAGAGAAAACCTACAGGAATCCCAAATAGTTCTATTTTAGAAAAAAAAAACCTCGTGGAGAAATCTTAGAATGCATTATTATAGAAACCCTAGAAGGAACTCTTGGAATGATCCCGGAAGGAATTCCTGCAGGAATCTCCGAATAAATGAACCCCGGAAAAATATACTACAGAAATTCCGGTTGAAATTATTGGAGGATGTTTCGAAAAAACTCCTAGTAGAATCTTAGAAAACACCTCTGGAGAACACACTGAAGGAAATCCTGAAATGCAAATCTCAGACACGTTTTATGAGAATCCCCAGCGGACTCCTGATGGATGTTCCGGTGGAACACCTGGAAAAAAAATCGAGATGATTTTCTGCGTAGTCCCAGAGAAACAACCTTCGAACGGAATGCCAGAAGATTCATCACAAAGAATCCTTCGTGGATCTTCATAAAATTTCCCGTGAAGCTTTGTCCCAGTATTTCTTCAACAACTCCAGAAAATAACCGCCAGAGTCCTCTCACCGTATTCCGAACCCCTAAATTAGTTCTCTCTGTAATACCATTGAAAGTTCCCCCAGAATCCCAGCGCAATGTCTTTCATCAGTATTTTCCTTGGAAAGCTTCCCAGCTCCGTTGGAATCTCACTATCTGGATTTTCGCCAGAATCCTACCCAAAAGTTTTAAATTGAATCATTTTCCCCACACGCGCGCAAAAAAGTACATTTTAATTTCAACAACATTTCCTGAGGAAACGAACGAAATTTCTCTTAGTCCAAATCGTGAACAACCTGGTGCCCTTTTCTTCACATCCTTCTTACAGCATCGTTTCATTAAAATGCTGTCAGTTAAGCAAATCTTCATTACACCAACGAACCTAACCTCAAAATGACTGACAATTCTGAGGTCATTTTGACAGATTTTACATGAGCATGAAAAGGACGGCAACATGATCGATAAAGTAGAATATATGATCCGTCTTTTTCGTGCATGTGTGTTGTCTGTCAAAATGACCTGAGAATTGTCAAACATTTTCATGGCTAGCTTTGTTGGTGTAATACGGAAAAAGGTTAAATTTTACTTGAGCGCTCTACTTGGCAACAGGAAACTTAGCTTTAACTGTTAACAACTGGTAAAAAAAAATATAACCCATGCTCTCTCTCTCTCTCTTCTTGGCGTAACGTACTCATTGGGACAAAGCCTGCTTCTCAGCTTAGTGTTCTATGAGCACTTCCACAGTTATTAACTGAGAGCTTCCTCTGACAATGACCATTTTGCATGCGTATATCGGAGGGAGTTGAATTGTTGGCGGTGGATGAAAATGTAATTTCCAGATCGGAATTCCTGGTAGCCTACGTGTTAAAATGGGCAATGAAAAACACTAAACTGAACTTCTGGAGGAATTCCAGAAGCATCTGCAGGAGTTCCAAACGGAACTGTTCGAGTAAACCTGAAAAGAGTTTCTAGATGAATCCTGGAAAGAGGCTTAAAGAATCCTGGAAGCAGTTTCTGAAAGAATTCCAGAAGAACTTCAAGGAAGAATTGTGATAAGAGTTCTCAGAAGAACTCCCGGAGGAAGTTTCCGTAAGAATCCCCGAAGGAGTTCCTGAAGAAATTCCTGAATTGTGCTGACATAATCCCACAAGATTTTCCCGGAATTCTTGAGGCAACTCCAGAAGTAGTCACTCTAAGAATCTCGGAAGAAGCTCCTGGAAGAATTCCGGAGACGTTTTTGAAAGAATACTTGAAGAAGTTCTTGTAGACTTCTTGGAAAGATCTCCGAAGAAATCCCAGAAGGAACTCCGGAAGGAATCTCGCTGAAACTTTTGGAAGGAATCCTAGATGGAATTTTGGAAGGAGAATCCAGGAGGAAATCCCGGCAAAACAGCTGGAGTTCCTAGGCATATTTTTCAGGAATATCTTCTTGAAATAAAAAAAAACTCTTGAAGACATTCCAAAAATTGATTCGGAGTATTAGTTTCCAGTATATTGCACTTGAAAACAGATTCTTATGCATTCATCCGACGTCAAAAACGTTTTAGATGCAACAGACTGGACCCCAAATCAACATATCACAGTCGTATCTCTTAGAACATTTCAAAAGAAACTATTGGTAATCTAGGATGGAATTCCTGGAGAATTCCCGAAACTTCTGTAGAAATCCCTTTAAGTCCTAGAAGGAATATCTGAAGGAATCCTTTCAGGACAGCAGTTTCTGAAGGAACCTTCTAGGAATCTCATCATGGATCCCAAAAGGAAACTTCTGAAGAAACCCCAAAATAAATCTCAGATGAAGCTCCCTGTGAAATCACAGAAGTAAATTCTAGAGGAATCCTAGAATAAATACGTGAAGAAACCACGAAATAAATTTCTAGTTGAATCAAAGAAAAAATGCCGGGTTAACGCTAGAAGGAATCTCTGAATCAATTATAAGATAAATTCCGCAAGAAAACTTTGAAGGAATTTTGGAACTCCTGAGATATTATCAGGAGTTATTTCTTAAGAAATTCAAAACAAAACAAATCCCTGGAAGAATCTCAGGAGTACTTCCTAGAGGAATCCTGGCAGGAGCTCTTGAAACTCTTGGAAGAACCCCACAGGGAGCTTCTGAAGAAATCCTCAACAAACCCAATCTCATCAAGAGCTCCCTGGCAATCTCACGAGCAATTCCTGGAGGAGCCCTGGAACAAATTAGTAGAAAACCGCGAAAGATTTCTTGGAAGCATTTCAGATGTAATTTCTGTGGAATAACAGAAGCAGAAGTAAATCATAAATCAGCACACCTCCCCACGCATGCGAATCTCACATGCTGAATTAGATCAAACCACCTTAGCAACATTTTTCTACGTCCGAAAGCTGACGAGCTGTCTCTAAGTTCGAATCGTAGGGGAGACTGAGGAAACTTGATCCGTGGGGATACTTGTCCCCTCCATTTTTACGCGGAAATAAAAACAGTTTTCTTCTAGCATATTTTATTTTTCAAAACTACATCTGGACCAAAGGCTATGTTTTAGCTACAATGTGCATTGCATTTTTATTTACCGGCTTTTTTCTTGCTTTCAGCCCTTCAGAACTCTTTTTGGCAATTTCATAAAATCTCAATAACTTTGTAAAAATCAAACCGTCTCAAATTTCACGGCATATTAAAGTTTCTCGAAAATAATATCAAAAATATTTTTTCAAATAAGGTTATTTTATTAAGTGCAACTGAATATATACATCATGACATGGGGAGTCTTGATCCCTTGAGGTGTTACACACATATTAGCGAATCATAAATTCTATTCGGAAGCCTCTATTTACTTGGAATTCTAATATATTCAATGATAAAATATGTCAAATAATTATTAAGTTAGTACCGTAAACTGGGGTGTAGTTGATCAGTGGGGTGAACCTGATCACTCAATTACCCGTCTCGGAAGTTTTTTCCCTTCAAATAAGCCAAGTGCTCAAAGGGGGATCAAGTGTCACCCATTTTTGTAAAATACGTCATAAGACAGTCCTCCATAAAAAGCCAGTTTTGAACAATTAAACAATAGTTTGAAGTCCTTCTGTTGTATAAAATTTTGCAATAGATGTTTACCTGCCATTCTGTGCGAAAATCGAATTTAGCCTGAATCATATCTAGAGAAATAACGAACTGGAAGGAACTTCATGTAGTAGACAGTAGACAAGGTAACAAAATCTTTGAAGGTAATCTAACATCAAACAACTAACCCGACTGGAAATTTATATCAAACTTGTAACATATTGTGGTATGATGTTATAAATTTTACAATTATTTATTATGTTATATACTAGATGCAGAATGATCTTGAAATAACTAACATTGTAACAAAAAGTACACAGTTCTAATCAAGATAACAACCCATTTTGTTATAATCAGATCAAAACTATAACAAAATGTGATATTTAAGCTTTAGAATTATGTACTTGTTTCTATCAAAATTTGATACAATTTTGTAACATTACTTTCTAAGAGTCGACAAATCAAAACTAAATTCTAATACCAATGTTGCTATTTTTCACCGATTACTTGCTCATCAAAGCTCATCATTTGTATTCTTATCATCCACGATTATGCCGTGCTCTGATTATCGATGAGCAGGAGCAAAGATATGCGAAGAAATACATAATGAAAAGCGCAAACGACTGTGTGAGCATCTGCTTGTGTCACAGCGCACGGTGTGCCAAAAACCGTTATTAACAAATAAAAATGTCCACCAATTTGGCACCCGTCATTCGAAAGATATACCATCCTAGTATCTACTCTGAAAATTTGAAAATCTTTCATCGAGGGAAATTGAAGTTTTTGTCATTTGAGTATATTGCGTTATTTCTATAGGATTTTCTTATATGAGTAAATATGTACATATCGTAGTTCTATGGCCATTTACAATTTCAACCCAAATAAACATTAGTTTTTCAAATACTATCCAACGTGTATGATATTTAGGCACAGTTTCTGCAAATTTGACAACATTTTGTTAAATTCCTTCCTTTGAGATTCCCCTCAAGTTACAGTTATTTAAATAATTTACTCTATTTCCCTAAATTTTACTTATAATCGCTATAATCCAATTATTTCCATGCAACTATCATATGTATGTATATGTCATCAGAGCAAAAATGTTATCCTTTTTAGAAATTAGTATTTAATATGCGTGTTTTTTTATCCAATTTGCGATAAGTTGCAACCATTCTATTGGTGGGTTTGATAATCACAATGGTATGGGAGCTTAACCCGTTAACGCCCAAGGTGTCTCACAATTTAAATCTTCAAATAAATTTGTTATCAGCGGTCGAATTCCAATAAAATAAACATGATTTGATGAAAAAAATGGAAGTCTATGGTGTAGTTCCAAAAAAAATCTTCATTGTAGGTCCTCAATATCTAATAATTTTCCCGAGTTCTATTTCAGCCCAAATTCTGCGCTATCGTTATATTCTGATCCGTATAGATACAATACAGCTCTAAACAAGTGAGAGAGATGATAACCACTCCAAAAGAATAGAAAATGGACTTTTAAATTGGCGCAGAAATATAACCCGATAAACGCCTAAAAGTATGCAATGCATGGTTCATCTAATTTCATGTAATTTCGACTGGTTGAGAGAACATTCCCGGTAGAAATCCCGGGAAGATCTACTGAAGGAATTCTGAGGGGCATATCTGATAGAGTTCTGAGGGAATCTCAGCTGAAAGCTTGGTAGGAACCCCTGAAATAATCACAGATGAAATCCCGGGATGAATTGCTGTATAAATCCCGGCTCGTAGAAAGAATTCCATTAGGATTCTCAGAATATGTTTCGACAAAACGCTTTGAAAGTATACTAAAATGAATCTGTGAAGTAATTCCAGAAGATATCCGTGAAAAACTGCTGGTTAAAATATCTGAAAGAATCCCTTCAGGATTTTCTGAAGAAATTCTGGCAGAAATTCCTGAAGTTGCTCCTGAACAATCCCGTAAAGAATACCTGATGGAATCCTTAGAGAGATCATGACAAGAATGCCGGCCAGAAGCTGAAGAGGCATTCCAGCTAAGAACCATAGAAGATGTCTCTATGATCTAGGATTGCCTGAAAAAAAAAAACTTGGGAAAACATATATTTTTTTCATATTTTTTCGGGAGGAATCCTCTAAGGAACAACAAGAAAAAGGAATAATCCTGGAAGGAATTTTTGAAGGAATTCCAGCACAAATTCCTGAAGGAATGCAGAAAAGAATAAATAAGAGAATCCTTTCAGGATTTTCCTAAGCAACCCCTGCAAAAATCCCTGAAGAGAACTCCGGAGCAATCCGTACAGCAATCTCGGAAGCAATATATGAAGGAATCTCGGAAATAAACCTGAGAAGATTCTCGAAAGGAATGCCTGGAGAAATGCTGGAAAGAATTTCCGAAGGTATCTCAAAAAAACCACAGTTCATATAATCTCAATTCAGTTCTTCACCCTACTCTACTACCTACCCTACTTTATCCTACCCGCTACCCTACCATCTACCATGACCCTCATCCCTTTTCTCATTGAGCCCTATCGGTAGATACCCATATTGCATGGTATTATAGCTCAAACTACCATTCCGCGGCCGCCATCTTGAATATGGTCTGCCATCTTGGGTTTCAAAATGGCGTCGGATATTCATTTTTGAATTCTACTCATGGAGCCCGATCGATAGATACCCATATTGCATGGTATCATAGCTCAAACTCTCATTCTGTGGCCGCCATCTTGGATTTCGAAATAGATTCAAATATCGATTTTTGACTTCTACACATGAAGCCCGATCGATAGATACCCATATTGCATGGTAGAATAGCTCAAACACCATTCCGTGGCCGCCATATTGGATAAGGTCCGCCATCTTGGATTTCAAAATGGCGTTAAATGTCGATTTTTGACTTCTACTCATCATGCCCGATCGATAGATATTCATATTTCATGGTATTATAGATCAAACTACTCTTCCATGGCCGCCATCTTGGATATGGTCCGCCATCTTGGATTTCAAAATGGCGTTAAATATCGATTATCGACTTCTACTCATCATGCCCGATCGATAGATACCCATATTGCATGGTATTATAGATCAAACTACTCTTCCATGGCCGCCATCTTGGATATGGTCCGCCATCTTGAATTTCAAAATGGCGTCGGATAATCATTTTTGAGTTCTACTTGTGAAGCCCGATCGATAGATACCCATATTGCATAGTATCCGAAGGAGTATTGCCGTTAAAAAGCATATATTCTGGAGTTTTCACCGCCATCTTGGAACCTAAGGGGCCGCTCATAAACCACGTAGACTTTTTCGGGGGAGGAGGGGGTTCTGACCAAAGTCTACGCTCCATACAAATTTCAAAATTTTTGTATGGACAAAAGTCTACGAGGGGGGATGGGGCTCTAAGCTGGCCAAATTTTGGGCTACGTGGTATATGAACAGCCCTTAAGCCGCCATCTTGAATTTCAGTACCCCTGCTGCCACCTCCACATCCTAAGGAATGTGTATACCAAATTTGATTGAAATTACTTGACGCATTTCAGAGTTATGCCTATGTTCCGGCATACATATATACATACGTACATACATATAAACATACAAATAGACAAACATAAAAACATATAAACATACAAGCATATAAACATACAATTATACATATATCGACTTTTGTATGTATTGATTAACAACTCTGTCGAAGAAATGAACTGTAAATTGTTAATTATTGTCAAGATTCCAGGGAAATACATTTTTTTCGCATTGGAAATGATGCTCACAGATTGTGACAATATGCATTCTTTGCAGCATCGTTTACGCCACCTAGTGGACCAGTCACAAACTATATGGTTCACTATGAGCAAGGTATGGGTGTGGAGAACATCTTCTCTGAAGAAAGTATTCTAAAATCTTGCATAATTCTGGAGATATTCACATCAAAAGGACTGTCCTATTTATAGGACGCTGGGCGTTCGGGGCATCTGTCCTATAAATAGGACGCTGGGCGGATATGGGTTAAGACGTTTGTAAAATAAATTTAAAAAGTGTATCTTTCGAGTATCTTCCTACGAGCTGGATCTGAGCTATGCAACGACTGAAATTTCATCAATGATAAGGAATCCTTGCGTATCTTTATATACGTACGATTTTATGTATAAATAAGTGATTTTTTATAAAATCTAATAGATTTATTATGTGTTATTAAATTGTACTTGAAATGCTATGTAAATGCACAGTTTCTAATGATCGGAAGTTTAAAAGAAGTATTATATTCCGTTTACTGAACAAAAAGATAACTTTGAATTAGATACGACAAGAAGCACAATAGCTAATCATTTTGAAGTATAGGAAAATTAATATAAATTGTTTATGCAATGTTCAACCTAAATGTCGAACACAGGATTATATGTATTGTTCCATATGTATTAGTCTGGGACACGGTTATATGGGGAAAATGGTAAAACTCTCGCTCCTGTATACTTTTTGAGTGCCATTTTGCCCTCATATCAACTGCGTAAAATTTCAGCTCAATCAAAGAAACTATATTTTAGCGCCCGTCTTTTTTAAATGTTCATACTATTTAGTATGAGAAGAATTTACTTCTTCAAAGAAAATCGCCCCTTGATCCCTAAAAATTAATGATGTGATCTCTGAAGAAAACTTCACGAGAATTTGGACCTGCGAAAACCGCAAAGCGATGTAATGTTCGTTAAAAAAAACATAAAGCCTTACCCTATCAATAAAATGACGATATATTATTATTTATTGTTACAGTGGCGTTTCGGTTTTATCACTAGTCGTTTTAATCACTACTCGCCCGAATTCACGCTTTTCTATTCGATTTTATCACGATTTCCGTTTCGTTTTTATCACACTTGTTCTAAAAAATTCCGAAATGAAAATAAAATCAATACTGCATTGCCCAGTCCACCAAAACTGTTAAAAAATGTGAACTACGACTCATATATATTACAGCTGAACGATTTTGAATGAAAAAATTACATTTTTTTCTCGTTTCACCAAATTCACGGTTTCGTTTATATCACGGTAAATTTTTTTTTGATCGTGATAAAACCGAAAAACCACTGTATTCCTTACATGTTAAACGGCGTTGCATTGCTATTCGGTTTTCAGTCAATAGCTTTTTCCACATGCCTTAGATCGATTTGCGGTATTCAGAGGGTTGATTCCTCGTCAAATTTCCTACAGAATGCATTTATCAATATAATTTTTAGGGATTAAGGGGCCACCTGTGGCGATTTTTCTTTGAAAAGGTGATTTTTCCTACAGTAAATTGTATGAAAACTTAAATCGGCTGGCGCTAAAATATAGTTTCTCCGATCGTGCTGTAATTTTCACAGTTTATATGGGGCCAAAATGGAACTCAAAAAGTGTGCAGGAGTGAAATGTCTATTTCTACCCATGCTAATATATATTGTTGTTGTTACAATTTCAAACACGTCATGGCAGTTGTTTAAGGGTGTAAATATGATAATCTCATAATCTCACTTAATTTTTGATAAATTGGAGTTGATACCCAATACCATAAGCTATAACTCCAATTATCTGATGGATTTTTTTTTTTTTTTTAAAAAGCATCGGTTATCCATGTTAAAGACACATTTTTACTACATTTATAGAAAATATTTTAAACATGTGGTAGATTTTCTTCCTAACACTTTTTCAAATTATTTTATAAATGTCTTAAACTCTTAAGCCAGCGTGGCTATCAAACCCAGCAATATAATGGTTTCAAATTTATCGCATATATACCCAACAATCACGTAGATTCAATACAAATTTCTAAAAAAATGTTTTGATGACGTATACGGGTTTGAAACTTATATGTAAGTAACTGAATTATAGGTAACATATTAGGGAAATATGTTGTGATATCAGAGTAAACTATTCAAATTACTGTAACTTGTGATTCCTCTAACAAAATGTTGTCAAATTTGCAGAAACTATGCTTGGATATCATACATGTTGATAAGTGTTAGAAAAACTTATGTGCATATATTTGTTGAAATCATTAATAGCCGTAGAACAACGATATGTGCATATCATATATGAAAATTCTATAGAAATAACGCAATATGCTCAAATGGCAAAAACTTCAATTTCCCTCGATGAAAGATTTTCAAATTTTCAGAGTAGATACTAGGATAGTATATCTTTCGAATGACGGGTGCCAAATTGGTGGACATTTTTATTTGATAATAACGGTTTTTGGCACACCGTGAGCGCGCTTGTTTGTTCGGCTCGGCCATACCGAATGGATTGTATAGACACTGTTCGGCCCGAACGCTTGCGGTGCACACAGATAAAGCATTTGAATATAAAAACACAAACGTGCACGCATACCAAGCTAACTAGGTCTCGTGATGAGAATATTCAGCGATGAAAAGCACGGCCTGATTGCGAGGCGTCCGCTCAGCGGCGAAAGATAATTACCGACATCGCTGATCGGTGTCGAACCCAATCGTATGCTATTCGTACGGGCGGTTGCACAGATGCTGCGGTCGAAAGCCTATGGAGCCGGCCTTCTGATAACACAACAAGTTATAAATATAAGGGTTAGTTAGAATTATGTTACATTTTCGTTTGAAACTTCCAGTCGGGTAACAAACGCAAATTAAATGTGTGCACAGGATTGTGAATCCCGGCTTGACATTTTTTGTTTTGCTGAAGCACAAGAAAATTCAATCAGAGAGATGTCAGTTCTGTGGTTTCACTATTGACCCCTCGGATTATTTACTTTGTGGATGTAGTTATCTCTTAAACAAGAAGAAAGCATTTTATTTGGGTAGATACATCATGATACCCCGAGATAAGTATCTGGTGGTGTTAGTTCCAATAACTCGTAATCGCAAACGAAATTTGTTCAGAAAAAAACGCTTATGTGGGTGTTAAAATTCTTCTTCTTGGCGTAGCGTCCCTACTGGGACAAAGCCTACCTCTCAGCAGATAGTTCTATGTTCACTTTCACAGTTATTAACTGAGAGCTTCCTTTGTCTATGTATACCATGTGTATATCATGTGGCAGGCACGAAGATACTCTATGCCCAAGGATGTCAAGGAAATTTCTTTTACGAAAAGTTCCTGGACCAAACAGGAATTCTCGGATACTTTTTTCAAAACGACGTATAATACACGCAAATCCTATGTTGATACGTCGTTTTGAATAAGTATCCGAGAATTGAAGCAACAACTTATACAACTAGCGACAGCCGAAAAGTCACTTCTAACCCAGACAATCAGTATGAAGTACTATTTTAAGTTCCTACAGTATGGACTCGATTTTGTCACCCCATTTTGCGACAATATTTTACTTTTATTGTTTTACGGTCATGCTTTGATTAATCTGGTGATCGGCTCTGTGATCGTGAGGCTAGTGCCACCAAGCTCTTCGTCGCATCGTGCTGAGGAGCACGGGTTCGAATCCTGCCGCAGCTGCCAAGAAAAGTTTTCGGCTGTGCCACTGAGCGTTGCATGCTAGTCCGTTGTCTAAGTATCAAAGAGCGAAAAGCTCACTGGAAGTATTGATCGGCTGTATGGTGAATTTGTACATGTTTGGCTACGCAAGCATTAACTAAACAAACGACGTTCTTTATATACCCAACGTTTCGACTCGGGGTTTGTGTCTTCATCAGGGGGTAAATATTTGCATCGTTGTTTGTCCTAAGTTTGGCCTAACTGTAAATGTCGAGTTTAGCTGTTGTAGGTACATCACTTTCAAATATATAATTTTTCCACGCGCAACTTGTACTGCCTAGCATTGGGAAAGTTTAGCTGTGACATCGATATTTGTGAATCGATTCGAATCGGACCAGCAGAATTCATTCACCGATTTAATCGGATGCTTCGAATTGATTCGTCATTATAAAATATTGCAAAACCATAAAATGATCCGTTTGCAGCATGAAGTACAAGTACGTGTACCTATTTTTCTAAATTAATTTATTATCAAAAATTGAGATTGTTCATCGAACCGTCTCTGAAGAAATTCCTGGATGAATGCGTGGAGGAAATCCTAAAGATATTCCTGGAGATATTCCTGTAGGAATACCTGAGGAAACCCTGGAGGAATTTCAGCAGAATTTCCTGGGGGACACCCTGGATAAATTCTTGGATGAATGTCAAGAGCATATTCTGGAAGAAATCTCGATGGAATCTCAGGATGAAGCCCTGGAGGATTCCCTAGAGGAAATCTAAGAGGAATCCCTGGAGAAGAAACATCTTGAGGAATTCCTGGAGGAAGCCTTAAATAAATTTCTGGAGAAATTCTAGGAAGAACTTCTGGAGGACTTTTTGGAAAAATCGCTGGAGGAATCCCTGAAGCAATTTCTGGAGGAACCTCAGGAGGAATGCCTGGAGGATCTTCTAGACAAATTCCTGACGGAATCCCAAGTGGAACTCCTGGAGAAATCCCTAGAGAAATTCTTGAAGAAATCCCTGGAGGAGTCTCTGAAGGAATTCTGGGAGGAATCCCTGGAGAAATTCCGGAAGAAATTCTTAGAGGAATTCCCCGAGAACTATTTCTAGAGGAGTTTTTGGAGGAATCGTCGAAGAAATTTCTGCAGGAATATCTGGGAGAATCCTGAGAGGAATCCATGGAGAAATTACTGAAGAAATTACTGGAGAAAACTCTGGAAAAAATTCCGGAGGAATCCCTGGAAAAATTCCTAAAGGAATTTTTGAATAAATTCCAGAAAGAATTTCCAAAGGAATCCATGGAGGACTTCCTGGGGAAATTCCTGTAGGAATTGCTGTAGGAATTTCCGAAGAAATCGCTGAAGGAATCCTTGGATCAATACGTGGAGGAATTCTTGGAACAATTCCTGAAGAAATCCTCCAGGGATAATCCCTGGAGAAATTCTTGATGGAATTCCCGGAAAAGTCCCTGGAGAAATGCCTGGAGGAATGCCAGGAAGAATATCCGGAATAATTCCTGGATGGTTTTCCGGGAGGAATTCCTGAGGGAATTTCTGAAGGAATCTCTAAAGGATTCCTCAACTTTTGAAGCAATCCCTGAAGCAGTTCCTGAAGAAACCCCAGGAGGAAGCTTGAAAGCAATCCCAAGAGGAATTCTCAAGGGAACCTTTAAACAGTTCCTGATTCCAAGAAGAGCTCTCGGAGGCAGTTTCAAAATAATCCTGGAAGTTATTCCCGAAAGAATCACAGAAGGAATCACTTGATAGATCCCTGGCCCCATGCCGCTTGAAAGTCATCTCAAGTCAGCCTCCCCTGGGCCCCCTCCAGAAGAAAATCCTAACTACGCCAATGTCGAACATTTATATAACGTTGAGACAATGCATTCGGAAGAAAAATGAAAATTAAATATTTTTGAATCGAAATAAAAATCGAATGTAAAAAATCGATTCGGTCGATTTTGTGGGGCTTCAACATCGATTCAAAAAATCGATTAATCGAAACAAAAACATCGATGTTGCGCACATCGATTTAAAATTGCCCAACGCTAATACTGCCAATGGCGCAATCTTTATGCTTTGATCAATTTTATCACGTACATCATCAAAATACTGGTGAAAGGCAGAATATAGTGATATGAAACGTTTAAAAAACTGTTAAGGTGAAACATCAAGAAATCCCATTGCAATTTTGCATACAAACTTTAAAGGCACAAATCTGACGAACGAAGCATCGAACCAAGCCGCATTTGTTGATCCTGGCTTTGCTCACTTGCAAAAAGAAGCAGCTTTTCCGAATCGAGCGCATTTGTTTCCGATTTTTTTTAGATTGGTGCTCTTGGAATCGTGAGTAGGGATCCAAGTCAGCCATTGTAGCATCCATATTTGTATTCTCTGATGTTACTCTTAACATTGTTAAGAGTTGCAAACTGAAGGAAGGGCTGAGGAATTTAGACCGACGAATTGAAAGTTTAGCGCCCACCAGCTAGCTGAGGAACGAGAACGGCATACCTGGTAGATGACGCCGCCTCTAAAAACACCTAAGCATCTACTGCCAGCACAGCCTCCCGTAGCGTTACGCCTGGAGCAGTGTTTGGACGAAAAAGTGATCAGTGAACCACTCGGCAGTTTTTCTTCCCTTCTGTTGGTTCTGTTTCAATTACCAAGCGGTGTATGTTCTCTCGTCGAGTCGCATGGTTCACGAAGGAACACAAAGAGGATACTCCGATATAAACAAGCTGCGGCGATGAGCGGGCATCGCTAAGTGTAACACTTACCGATGATCGCTCATCGGTGGCTTGGGGCAACTGTGAATAATCGTTATTTTCATCAGTATTTAATGCGTTTTCGCTTTAAAAACGTGAAATACTATTTAATTTAACTGTATTCATGACGTTGCAGGTTGTGTAGTCACAATAAAAAAAGAATTATGGCAATAAAATATTCTTACCGAATGCATCGCTTTCATTAGCGTCATCGAGCATCTTCTCTCTTGATTACGCTCTCGTATCGAACCGGGCAAGAGAATGAACAGCATTTCGGGGAGCGTTCCCGATCATGTTGGTTCATGAAATGTTACATTCGCGAATGTATCACTTGCTGAGCATGGACCATTCAGTGGTTCGCGATAAAAATCCACACACTGGCCTGGAGATTACAACAGCAGATGGCATCGCAAATCGACCACGTTCTGATTCCGACATTATCGACGTCAGCAACTGTTGCGGCCGGTTAGCCTTGTGGTTGAGGCTATGGAACGCCAATCCGGAGACGACGGGTTCGATTCCTGTTCCGGTCGGGAAAATTTGCTCGACTCCCTGGGTATAGTGTTTCATTGTACATGCCACACAATGTACAAATTCATGCAATGGCAGGCAAAGAAAGTCCTTCAATCAATAACTGTGGAAGTGCTCTAAGAACACTAAGTTGACAAGAGACAGGCGAAGTTCCAATGCGAACGTCGAGCCATGAAGAAGAAGAAGAAGTAGCCGGGGCACGATCTTCACGAAATCCGGCCAATTTGTCTGTTTTGCGGATGATATGGATAGATATTATTGCAAGAGCATTTGACGATTGGCGAATGACGGGGATATCTTCGAGGTGGTGGAGGACTTCATCTACCTTGGATTCTTATTAACGACAGACAACAACATTAGCCATGAAATACGAAGGCGCAATATCAGTGGAAGTTTGGCCTACCATGGGCTCCACAAGAACCTGCGGTCGAAAGAGATTCACCTGCACACCAAATGTACACCATTTACAAGACCCTGATAGGACCGGTGGTTCTCTTCGGGTACGAGACCCGGACTAAGATATCCAGGCCCCTGAAGTGTTCGAGCGTCGACGGCTTAGGGCCATCTTTGGCGGTGTGCAAGGGAATGGTGTGTCGCGGCGAAGAATGAACCACTCGAGCTTGCTGCACTCTACGGCGAACCAAACACCTGGAAGGTCGCAAAAGCTGGGAGGATACGATGCGCAGGGCATGATGTGGGAATACCGAACAAGTACCCTGGAGGGTTAGTGTATGCAAGAGACCAGGTGACTATGCGAATATGGGCAGCGGTGCTGAACTATCTGGCAAATGTCAGACGCGGCCGAGGATGGAGGGCAAAAAACTGAACAATTCGACAATGATTTTTCATTAGGGACTAACTGACTTGATCGATTTCTCTTCGTCGACTCTCTCTTTCGCTAATAACTTGATCAAAACAAACAAAATCATTACTCTTTTTGTTTCTATAGCAACATGTAGTCGCCTTCTTCGCATTTCAACCAAAAATCTTAGGAAAACTCAATACACATTCTATGATAACACAAAGAGAGGATCGATGAAGAGAACGCGAAAATGTCAGTTAGGCCCAAATGAAAAATCAGTGTCGAATTGTGTATAGTTAAAAGATTTAATAAGGTGCTGAGGTCCTAAGCTCGACGACAATTTTTGAACTATCCTAAGAAGTGCTACAAGACCATTTTAATGCTACTCTCGAGATGGTCAAAATTTGTTTTATTTTGATAAAACTGAAAAAAAAATCAGTATGAGGGGCTTAACCCTAGTAGGAGAATGGGGTCAATATGACCCAGACAGGCACACTGAACGTGCACTACGCTGTCGTGGTGCGAAAATCTTAACATTTTAGGAGGGTTAAACAGTATGATTTGCATTTTTTTTCCGGCAGGCTATCAAGTTCACAAAATCAATCTGCTTCAAAGGCTTCAATGTTTTAGACAAAATGTAAGTCTATTTATATCACTCATAACTACACTGACAAAAAAAAAAACTGTTTGTCATGAGAGGTGTCACAGTTGTCGGATTTCGTAATCGAATAAGCAACACCCACGAGCCAATTTGCAGTAATGAGTTTCAAAGCTTGAAACGATTCCCCGGAAAATCACAATTCCAGCTTATACGCATATCAATTATGAATTGATCGATGACAGTTCAATTCATGCCGCAATGGATTATGCTAATTAATTCATGCCTGTCCTGTCCAGCGTTACCCCCCACTGTGACAATTCGTGTCTAATAAATTCATACGATACTCAAACTCCACTCCACTACCAATATCAACCACTTTTCGGAACCATATCTTCCACTCTCTCTCTGTGTCGAGTGGGTTGGGTCGTATACCTTACATAATTCACCAAAATCAGCTGTTTCTGCTCCGGAGCAGAGTTCTCGTTTCACGTGCTTCCCTTGTGGTTCACATTCCAGCCATCTGAGCTAAAATGATTTATCGCTGCCACTTCACATTGCTCCGGGCAATAAAATTTCCACATCCGACCTCAACGACCGGAATCGAGGCTGGTGTAATCCTCCACTTGGTACAAACGAAAAACCACTTCACTCCCGAACCGCCTCGGCTGGATCGGGGATTTGTTTACCAAACATACAGATCGCGCGAGTAGCAGAGGCGATTGATTCAGGTCACGTGTGAGCACTTGTTTTTCCGCGCGCGCCAAGTAATTCAATATTCGCGTTCGTCTCTTGGATATTCCAGGCCCGGGCCAAGCCGGAGTCACATTCTCACACTGTTTGTTGTTGTTGGTGCTGTTGTTACACGGCACTGGTACTGAGGGGATGCGATGATGGTAATTCCCAGCTGCTGTCGCCTGTTCTGCAGTATGTTCCAGCTCTCTGCAGTACGGCGTGCACTCTTGACCTGGATCCTACGAAATAAGCGGGGGAGTACGTGCAGGGAAAGCGGTTGTGGGAAAGTCGGGTCGCCTATCAGTCTAGCACAAACGTTCGCAAACGTACCGCAGCACACAACGGCAACAGGACACGACACTTTGAAATCAAAACACTTCCGCGCGCGTGACAACCAACCGTAAGAACTAAGCGGTTCTAATTTGGTTTCGTATTTCCTCTACCAGAAATAGCAATCCGGGGGAACAACACTTCACTACACGGAAGCACACGCATCCACAGGGCTTGAATGCGGTTCAATTTGCCATTGATACACTCCTTTCCGCCTCTTGCCGGCGACGATAATGACTTGTTGGAAACTCGTCTAGCCCAAACAGTCTACCGAGCTCTTCAACTCGATGAGAAAAACTTGCTCTTCTTCGCCTTAGTTCTTCTTCAAACCGTCTCAAGCCTGCACTCCACCGATAGATGATACCCTTTGATATGTGAAAATTCTTCAATTTTCCCGAGGGGGAAACCGGTGGAAAACTTTTCTCGATATGACAGGTTTTAGAGCATTTGCGATATGTGCGTTGCGTTTCTGGAGAAAGTTTCACCCGCCGTTAAAGTCTAGGAAGGTGCATCCCAGCGGACATCACGACGACACGGCTCCACCGACGACGACGTCACCGTAACGGAATCCTTCACGCCGCGACGCGCTTTACGATCGACCCGGACCCGAAATCGAATTCCGTATCGATTGGTTTCCAAGTTGGATGGATGCTGCGGCGGTTACCCGGCCTCTCCCAACGACGGCGACGGAACGGGAGGTACGCGACAACGGTGGCACCGAACGACGCTGTTTTACCCGACGACGACGACGAATGCTAGCGCTGATGCTGTTGCTGTGGGAAAAACGCAGCTTTGCCGAAAAAACGTGTAACTTCATCGCGGTCCGTCGACAGACTGATTAAAATTTTGGGCAGCCCGATCCACCACGGGACACGGGATCGGCCCCAAATAACGATCCTTCGGATTCCGATGCAACCAGCTGTTCGGGATGAACGTAACGGAAAGTACCGCCCGGAACCGGGCGTTCATCCGTCCTCCCTCAGATCCTTATCAGTGGATGAACGCCACGGGTCCTAGTTCCCCACGAAATCCACACCGGGCGGAAACGGCGCATGACTCGTTCGAGAGAACGAGCAGCCCCTCTGAGAGCGAGAGCGCGCGAAAGCTTCCTTGATTGAGATGTGCGCACACTCGTCCTTCCATTCGGTTGGGGAAAGCTTCGGGATCCTGACTGGAAATCAACAAACGGTTCTCCCCGCCGCACCGCATTCCGACACAGACAGATTTATTGGTTCAAGGTTTCGTCCATCAGAGTCAAACGATGCAGTTCGAACGTGCACAGACACATGTACACGTGGTGGTTCCAGTCAGCCGCCCTATCCGTCCCCTTCGTCGAGACGGTACTCGAGTTGGGTTCACGGGATGATGCGGGCGGGTGAGACAAGGTGTGCATCCGACGAACGACGAGCGACTGGTCTTTTGGGGGAGTATTGCGTGACGTCACCGATTAAAGGCGATGGGTTTTACGAGCGAGAGAAATGGTGCAGTAAAATTTGGGTTATTAGATAATGTAGGTTAATTGGAGGAGAGTTGGCGCACAAAGATGCTTTTATAATGGTACGGGTGCTGGTTTTGGCCAACGACAAATTTTAACAAATAAATCCCAGAACTAAGATACCGATTCGTCAAAACCTGCTTTCAGTCATGTTAGAAAAATGGCGGAAATGTTTAAAACTTTTCTTAAATTTCAGCACTTTTGGTACAGTTCTTATTCTATCGTTTCAAAACGCTAGGTATTCTTCGACTTAGTGGACATTTCAATTTTCGAAATGTCTATTAAATCAAATTTCACATAAAATCGGAACAAGATTTATTTCTCTTTTATTTTTATTTAAACTGCATACCAATATGTACAAAAATATAATAAAAAACTGCATGCAAACTGGGTTTTCGATAAACAACTCGGAGTTGTTGGTATATATAAGTCATTCTGGTTAAATAGCGAAAAAACACTGTTCCGCTAGCTTGTTATGATCGAAAACTTTTGTCTCCAAAAATATGTATGGTTGATTCAAAAGAAAATATTTTGAACAATGGACATAAACAATAACCACCAGGGAATTGAGGCTAGCCAAACGAAAGGACTGGAGACGGGTATGTGAAGACAACAATAACGCTCTTGCAGCTGCAAGGCTGCATAAAGTCCTTTCGAAAGACCATTCAAATGGTCTTGAAAGTCTTAAAAAAAAAGATGGCAGTTTTACTGTTGATTCTCTGACACTTAGGAAGATATGAGGAGAACTCACTTCCCAGGATCGATTCCTTTTTCGAATGAAGAACAGGACTCATATAAGGCAAGACATGCATGGTCGATCAATGCCTATCAAAAGGTTTTGAAATTTTCACACCGTCGAGGTTCGAAATTGAGTTCTTTTTAATCTTACAAATCTGCCGGCAAAAATGGAATTTTTCCAGCTTTACTTCAACAGGGAAAATGGGCGATTGTCCGCTTTTAACTGAAATATTCAGAGCCAGTATTACTTTAAATCACAGACCTAAGGCGTGGCGTAAAATTCGTGTTGTTTTTATCCCAAAAGATGGCAAACGGGACAAAACAATTCCAAAAGCCTTCGGACCCATAAGCCTTTCGTACGTTCTGTTAAAAACCATGGAAAAAATCATGGATGACTTTATCAAGTCTACAAGTTTAGTAGACATGCCTCTTTGTAAATTTCAGAATGCTTATCAATCGGGTAAATCTACAATAACGGCACTACAGTCGGTGGTGAGTAAAGTTGAGAAATCGCTTCAAGCCAAGGAAGTAGCCGTGGTTGCTTTTCTCGACATTGAGGGAGTATTCGACAATGCACCCCACAGCTCCATGCGTTCAGCGATGGAAGCAAGGGGCTTGGGTAAATGCATTATTGAATGAATAATATCTATGCTTGAAACTCGGAAGATTACTACTGATCTCGGAGGTGCGCAACTGTCTGTTAGATGTATGAAGGGCTGTCCTCAAGGAAGAATACTATGGACCTTACTGTGGTCTTTGGTTGTAGACGAACTCCTTAAAATGGTAATAAATCAAGGTTTTGAGGTGATAGGATACGCGGATATGTGGCCATTTTGGTACGTAGGAAATACGGTACTACGATTTCAAATCGGCTCCAATATGTGCTGCATGTTACTCTAGAATGGTGTAGGAAAGAAGGATTAAGTGTGAACTAAGGTGGCCCACACTTATATGAAAAACAAAAATTTCGAAAAATGCCAAGTCTTACCTCCTCAATCAGTTGTTTTGAACTCCCAGAAGCTACGTTCAAAATTTGAGGAAAATCGGTTGAGCATAAGGGGGCGCTCAAAACGCTTGAAGTTTGTATGGGAAAACTAGGCCAAATGTATGCAGAAATTTCAAGTTTTCGAATTTTGCCGCTAGGTGGCGCTGTAAGCGTTCAATAATCAAACCCTTTGGTATTATTGTAGGTGACTATATGCCAAACAACTTTGTCGAAGACCGCAAAGTGATCCAACGTCTGTGAAAAAAGTTATACCCTAGGAAAAGTGAGGATAAACTTTATTGTTATTTTTCCAACACATGTAAAGGAATAATATCAATAATGAAATCTCAATACTTTGCCTCACTTTGCCGAGGGTATAACTTTTTTCACAGCCGTCGGATCACTTCGCGGTCTTCGACAAAGTTCTCTGGCATATAGTCACCTACAATAATACCAAAGGGTTTGATTATTGAACGCTTACAGCGCCACCTAGCGGCAAAATTCGAAAACTTAAAATTCCTGCATACATTTGGCCAAGTTTTCCCATACAAACTTCAAGCGTTTTGAGCGCCCCCTTAGGCTCAACCGATTTTGCTCAAATTTTGAACGTAGCTTCTGGGAGTCCAAAACAACTGATTTAGGAGGTAAGACTTGGTATTTTTCGAAATTTTTGTTTTTCATATAAGTGTGGGCCACCCTAGTGTGAACCCTTCCAAAACTGTTATCGTTCCTTTTAGGTACCAGAAGGAAGATATTACATCTTACTCAGCCTTTCATGGCTGGAGCTCAAATTCAGTTTTCGGGAGAAATTAAACATCCCGGTGTAACTTTGTACAAAAAAGACTGAACTGGAAGTCTCATCTAAATTAGGTAATAACTAAGGATACAAATGTCTTTTAGGTCTGCGATAAGGCCTTGAGGAAAACCTGGGGGCTGCAACCAAACATGACAAACTGGATCTACGCAGCAATAGTCCGGCCAAAAATTCGCCTTGACGGAGGCTCTCTGAGAGAATTGCGCTGTGCGTGAAAACAATTTTTTTTAACATGGGAAAGGATAGGAGCTGCATTTTCAAATGCTTCTAATTCTTTATAGAATTTTTTTCAAGCAAAACGTTCTTAATGTTATCGAATGAGATTTTGATACGCTATATTATAGACATAACACTGTGATTTAAAAACTTTTGTCTAAAACCAGTTATAATGTAGCTAATTGAAAGTATATTGCAAAACATTAACACTTTTTTCAATCTGAAGTCCCTTAAATATTTTAGAAGCATTTGAAAATGCAGCTCCTATCCTTTCCCATGTTAAAAAAAATTGATTTCACACACAGCGCAATTCTCTCAGAGAGCCTCCGTCAAGGCGAATTACATATGCTTCACTTGTATGGTGGCCTAAAACAATCGAGGTAGCCGCTCAAAAAAAAAAAAAAAAAACTGGGCAAGCTTCAAAGACTTTTTTTTTCAAAACTTTTCTGGCGCATCTCTATCGACAGCCACCCCAGGATGTATACGGTCGGCTATGCTATGCTATGCTATGCTAGAAGGTGATCTAGTACGAGCTTTGAAGATCGTCCAAGACTTAAATTTAAGCTCAGATATTAAAACAGTAGAGTATTGGATGATTACGAAGACCAACTATGATGTTCCCTTTATGTTTGGGATTCTGGTGGGCCAAGTTTTCGTCCAGGTTCTATTGTGCTTTATACTGAAGGGTCTAAGATGGGTGATAATACTGGTTCTGGAGTTTTTGGCTCCGGCATAAGTAAAGCTATACCAATGGGATGCATACCCACTGTGTTTCAAGCAGAAATTCAAGCCATATTAGAGTGCGCTAATACTTGTCTGAGAAGAAATTACAGGTTTGCAAAAATCAGCATCTTCTCAGACAGTCAAGCTGCTCTGAATGCGCTAAAGGCATTTACGTGCCAGTCCAAGCTTCACACTAGCATTTTTTTTTTAGATGGAGTTCGCCAGTAGAAACGAAGTAAATAACATTATACTGGGTGCCCGGCCATTGTGGGATTCAGGGAAATGGAAACGCCGACAATTTAGCCAGACAGGGTGCACTATTGAGCTTCATAGTCCCTGAACCATTAAGTGGTGTTCCGGAGTGTACTCTTAGGATGAAACTAAAACATGACAAATGTCTATGGTAGAATCCAATAAGAATACCAGACAAGCAAAAAGCTTTATAAGGCCTAGTGCAGCTAAACCAAGACTATGCCAAATTTGAGCAAGAGAGACCTGAGAGTAACAACGGGCCTGACGACCGGCCACTACCCCAGTAGGTACCATCTATACAAGATTGGAAAAATGTGGAAGTTTGGTTTTTGTCAAGGTGAAAATGAAACCGCTGAACATTTACTCTGCAGCCGTGGAGTGCTGTCCAATCAAAGGTTGTCAATATTTGGAAAAGGGTTATTAGAGCCCTTGGAAATTTGGCAAAGGGATTTTGGAAAGGGAATGGCTTTGAGTATTTTCAGTGAAAACCGCATGAATTTGGGGTACAGGAAAGAATTAAACCCCATTAAGGCCCATTGCTTGGGTACGGGCCTGCCTTTAGCAAATAAAATATACCTTCGTTGTTCTCGCAAAAAAAAGATTCCACTGAACAACGTGGACTTGTTTGAGCAAGTAATTACCATAAATGTAACTTATAGTTTCGCAAATACAACCTGGTTTGTTTATATCGGTGATCCTTATTAATTATTTCAAAACAGAAACTGCGGGTACATAATTTTGTTTAAGAATATTGAACAAGACTAAATAGCTTAAACAGGATGTCTACTACTGGGAAAGAAGTGTAATCCCAGTATTATCAGGAACTTTATATAAACTGGAAAAATCACGTAAATCTCAGGAGATTCCAAAGTGAATCAGGCACTTTTTAGACCATGTCAATATTATTTTTATTTTTTTGGTTATTCGTAGCTATAATGTTGATACTTTGATACTTATTAGTTGAAAAGCACAAACAATAATCATCAAGCAGAACGCAAAAGTAATATGGATCTCCTCTATCGTGGTGAAAGTGTCCTGCACATTTCTTGGAGTCAAACAATTTTCAAAACTGTAGTTCATCGAAGGCTTTTGAAATTTTTTCGAATGATTTGTAGGCATGCTATCAGAATACATAGAAGGATTTTCAGCATTCTACATCTAATATTTTTTTCAGGATGCCAATATAACTCTGCATTCATGATTTTCTGTGAATTGTATAAAATTATTTGTATCCTTTTGGAAAACATTATTTTTCAAAGATTTCTCATCGCAAGTCCTGGACGACTGTCTAACAGAATTCAGAAAAGCCTCAAAAACGTTTTTAGCTAACTTATTCAGAAAGCAACTTTTAGTAATATGTATGGCCTTTTAGGATGAATTTTAGGTAAAATCTCGAGATTTTTCAGAATGTGTTCCAGGTGAAATTGCCAAATGCATCCATGAATGTTATAAATATACTTCAGAAAAAAAAAACTTTTTTTTTATTTACGTGTATTTTAACATTTGCTAATTCTACACTCACTTTAAACATATTTTCGGAATCTATTCTGAAGACGTTTGGATTAAAAGGAATTTCTTCGATAGTGTCTACGGAAATAGAAACAAAATATCCATTGCTCCGTGATTTTTATTGAGTTTCCTCTAAAAATTTCATTAGGGATTTCTTCATGTAGTCCTATATGAATTTCTGCAAGGACTCCTTAAAGGACCTCTATAAATTATTTCGGGGGTTGTTCACGAAATTCCCTCAGGGATTTCTACAGGTATTCTGTTAACGATGTTGGAAGTTCTGAAGAAATTTGTTTTTAGAAACTACCGAAAGCTTTCTTAAAATTAAGAAACCTTTTGGCAGTTTCGACAAACATTTGGAATTCCTTCAGTATTTTTTCAGAAAGTTTTCATGAATTATTCAAGGGATTCCTCCCGGGATTTCCCTTGGTGTCCTCCGGAAACTCTCCCAGGAATTTCTCCTGGGAAATTCCTGGAGGAATTTTGTGGAGGAATTCCTGGAAGATTTTCTTGAATGAGTTCCTGGAGGAACTCTTGGAGAATTTTCTGGAAGGATTCCTTCTGGAGAAATTCCTAGAAAAAAATATGAAGGAACGAGACTTCTGCTGGGATTGTAAGACGAATTTCTGAATGAATTACTGGCGGAACTGTTGGAGAAAATTATAGATGAATCCCTAGAGGAATTCTACAAGAATTTCTGATAGAATTACTGAAAGAATTTCGCCACAGAGGAAATTCTGGATAATCTTCTAAAGAAATTTCTGGAGGAATTCCTAGAGGACTTCCTAGAGTAATTCCTGGGGGAATTTCCGAAGGGACTTCTTCATAATTTTCTGAAGAAATTCCATAAGAAATTTCCGGAGGAATTCTTGGAGGATTTTTGGAGAAATGTATGGTTGAAATCCCGTAGAAATTTATGGAGGTATTTCTGGAGTAAGCTTTCTCTGTTTTTCCTTCACAAGTTTAAACAGGAATTCACGGAGAATATTCGCAGCAATTTCTAGTGGGATTTCTAGAGGATTTTTTTTTATGAATTTCATAAGGAACTTCTCCAGAAATTTCTGTAGAAATTCCAGGAGAAATTTCTGAGGAAATCCTGAAGAAACATCTGGAAAATTAATGGAGGAAACTCACAACTCCTGGCGGAGCTCCTACTTAGATAAATTTTGAGATAGAATTCTGGTGAGCTCCTGGAGGAATTTCTGGAATAATTATTGGATGAATTTTTTGAGGAATTCTTGGTGAACTTCCTGGAGGAAATTATGGAAAATTTTCTAAGGAGCTCTGGAGGAATTCTTCAAAAAAAAATCCTTGATGTGTTTCTGTGCAAATTTCTGTCGAACATCCTGGAGAAATTTCTTGAAGAATCGCTCGCAGAATTTCTGGAGGGATATCTGGAGAAAATGGTGGAGAAATTTGTGAAATTTGTGGGGGAAATCCTGGAAACATTTCTAAAGGAATTTCTGGAGGAACTTCTGGAAGAGTTTCTGGAGAAATTTCTCAAAGAACTTCTCCAGAACTCCTGAAGAAACATCTGGAAAATTTATGGAGGGAATCCTGGAGGAATTTAAGGAGGGATTCTTAGAGGGATTTCTAAAAGAACTTCAGGAGAACGCTTTAAGAAATTCCTGACGAAATTCTCGGCGGATTTCTTGGTAAAATTCTCAAAGAAATCAATGGAGGAATTTCTGTGTGAGAAATTTCTAGAGATTAAGTATTTCTGGGGGAATTCCTTTCATAGAGGATATCCTAGAGCAATTCGTGAAGGAATTCCTGGAGAAGGAATTTCTGCACGATATCCTGGAGGAACCTCAGGAGGGATTGAAAAAAATCATGAGGATTTTTTAGTAGAATACCGTCGATGGGGGTGACAATGGGTCTGGGGGGTGAGATTGGGTCAAAACGGAGAAACATAAAATTTGAAATAGCTCATCAACTATCGCTAATTTATATTGAAAACTTTATATTATATCAAAGAGGAGATGTTTTTACACGTCATGATGCAGAATAAGATGTTTTGCAATAATCGTTTTTTGTTAAATTTGTGGCTGAACTTATATGATGAAACTACTAGTAAATCACTCTGAAAAAAATTCTCCTTCGTAATGTTTAACACAAGTACCTAACCATATATTTTCTTGAAAGTGGTTTGCTGTAGGTATTACCTGATTGATGTAATGAAAAAAGCGGGCTGTCATTGCTCTTTTTATTTAAAAACTCAATATTTTCGACCCTATGTCTAAGTATTAAGAATGGGGGTGAGATTGGGTCAAGCAAGTTATCGAGTGCACATAAACTTAACTAAAAATTCAACTTGTTATCCAGTCCCCATTTGACGTAAGAGTGGTGCCATGTTCACCGTATCTTCATAAAAGTACGCTTTCTTTCAAAAATATATCAAGAAGTTTCAAACGAGTGTAATAATACGTTTAGTGCCTAAAATCATTTATAACAATACACCCATGCGTTTGAACAGCTCCTCTAATCATCAGCTAATCTTTAGTG
Source organism: Aedes albopictus (assembly GCF_035046485.1). Lineage (NCBI taxonomy): Eukaryota > Metazoa > Arthropoda > Insecta > Diptera > Culicidae > Aedes > Aedes albopictus. The sequence continues at coordinate 485,474,054 of NC_085137.1, read as the reverse complement.
TACTGAAATATCGTAAGCTCACAAAATAGACTCAATATAATATTTGAACGACCCTCTATCTTGAGATGGAGTGATTGGCTTTAGCAATATAGAGGCTAATGATCATGTACATAAGAGTTTATAACGGAGAGTTTGGTTAAACATTTCTTATGCAGTATACTAAAACTATCATGTTTTTTTTATAATCAATCTTTCAATGCGTCCCTCCATCATTGTAATCTCTCCTCCTCTAATGGAGGTTGAAACTCTTAATGAGGATGATTATGATGGCTTAAAATGGTGATACAGTATACAAACGTTATTTTATCAAATTCCAACAATTTTTTCGGTTGTTTTAGCCCTTTTAGGTGGATTAATCATCTTTTAAAATTACCTAAGTTTTTATTCGTCATGATAACATTATGTTTAAGTAGGTTTACTAGATATGATCATTAAAATTAACTTATATTCTTAGATAGGTGATTTCGAAAACATGATGTTGGTTTGATTGATATAAGAGATAAAAGATCTGAAAATAATATGTGAAAAATGTTCCTGGAACATCTGAACAATATCAAAATTTGATATTTCAAGATCATACGAATAGCTCGCTGCTATTGGTTAGATTTTACAAAATCTAAATATGATTTGATGATGATGTTCCAGGAGTAAATTTTTAATTTTATTTTTAGATCTTTTATCTCTTATGTCAATCAAACCCATATCACTTTTTGATCTCCATATCAAAATATGCTATTAATGAGCTCTTTTCCTCTACTCGGGTTGTAGTTTAGTAAGCAATTCATATAACGTGATACTTTCTTGCTAAACTATCATTACCACATAGGAGAGTATACATACCAAATAAAAAGTTATTCCGACTTCAATTGCATTTGTTATTTAACAAACAATCTTTGAGTATCCTTTTTTGACCCATTCTCACCCCCAACGACGGTACCCGGAGAAAATTCTGTGCGAATTTCTGGAATAATTCCAGAAGGAATTTCTTTTCTCAGCGATTCCTTACCTGAATTTTCCATGCATCGAGATAGTCCAAGTACTTTTACCCGATCTGTGTATTACCCATAACCGGAAAAATAGAAATAGTTCAGAATCGACATGTCAAACAGGAAAATGTATGAAGGCTGATTCTATTCCACACTGCACTCGCAATCTCCAGCTATTGAGCTGCTAGAGCTTGCTGCCTTTCTGTCTTGTTCAAAACAAACCAACAATCAGCTGTTTTGATTTGTATGCATTTGCTACTTCCGTGGAACTTAAAGCCATAAACGTTTTGAAACACATTTAAACTTCTACTCTGGAACTCCTGATGACTCCACAGGAACTCCCTTCTTCTTTGAACCTACTGAACGCCTTGATACCCCTTTGGATCGCCTCTTACACTTCCAGAAATTTTGAGATAAAATTTAATTTAAGTCCTCCTTGAAATCGCAAACCACCTCCTCACTGAAGCCTCCTAAAACATTTTGAAGCCCTTATAAGCTTTCTGAAATTTTCTGAAAACTTACAGAACGCCATGAAATCCCTTTGAAACCCCTTTTGAAACTACCTGGAGGTCTCCTGAAGCCCATGAATATCTAAACCCCTACGAAACGCCTTCAAATATCTCTGTAACTCACTCGAAACTACCTATTTGGAAGTTTTGGTGTATCATCTGAATGGATCGACGATAGTCTGTATTACTTCATCGCATTCGAGTTGAATGGCTTTAATGCAGTGTTAAACTTTTTCCAACTATTTGCAAAGTTTAGGAAAGAGCTTTCGAACCAGTTGAAAAGTTTTAACGAACACTTTAACGATTGCACTAGTTCAACGCGACGCGATCTCATGGTTCTTACACCGACATTGCTCATCGATTGGAAAGAGAAAGCAGAATGTAATTTATCCTTCACTGTCATTGTGCCCGACACTTTTGCCTAGGCTATCGATTCTTGGAAAGGCCACAGCGACGTAAATTTAACAGGAAAAACCTCAGATGAATCTATCTTTAGCCCAATTTAAATTCTCACAATATAGGTA